>NC_050577.1:212350129-212490129 GCF_011100635.1 Trichosurus vulpecula | reverse complement strand
CTCTCAGCTTCTATATTAAAAGATAGGAGAAATTGGAATATGATATTCCAAAGGGCAAAGGAGCTGGGACTACAACCGAGGATCAACTACCAGCAAAATTAAGCAAATTTTTCAGCCAAGGAGATGGACATTCAACAAAATAAGAGAATTCCAGCCCTTCCCGATGAAAAGGCCAGAACTCAATGGAAAATTTGATCTCCAAATACAAAACTGAAGAGAGACATAAAAAGGTAAAAGGGGGGAAACCCCCATAAACCTTATTAATCAATAAGGGCAAATTATTTGCATCTTTATATAGAACTATATTGTCTTATGCATGTTTTATATATATACATATATATGTCAATCTTGAGACTAGTACAGATATTATGACAACTGAAAAGGATACAGATAGACTGTGAATGTCTGTATAAAATAACTGACAAAAGGACAAAAAACATAATTAAGAGATGTAAAGGGAGAGTTATGGGAGAAGAGGTAAGGAGGTAGTAGAAAAGAGTAAATTACATAAAATGAAGAGGCACAAAAACACATTATAGTAGAGGGAAAGAAGGGAGGGAGAAGAGCAGTATGTGAGCTTTACTGTCATTGGATCTGGTTGAAAAAGAGAATAATATACCCTGATAAGTATACAAATCTAACTTATCCTAAAGGCAGTAGGAGGGAAAAAGGGAAAGAAGGAAGGGAAGTAGTCAGAAGGGAGGGACGAAGTAGCAAGTGGAAAATGGTAAGATAAGGGAGGGGAATCAAGAGGGAGGGTAAGCTGAGGAAGGCAGCAGTAAAAACAAAACTTTGTTCAGGAGTGGAGGGGGAAAGGGAGAAATAAAAGCATAAACAGGGGGAAATAGGATGGATAAAAAGACGCAGATGGAAATCATAACTGTGAATGTGAATGGGATGAACTCTCCCATAACATGGAAGCAGATAGCAGAATGGATTAAAAACCATAATCCTACAATATGCTGTTTACAAGAAACACATTTGAAACAGGGAGGTACACATAGGGTAATGGTAAAAGCCTGGAGTAAAATATATTGCACCTCAACTAAAGTAAAAAAAAGCAAGTGTAGCAATCCTAATCTCAGACAAAGCAAAAGTAAACATAGATTTAATTAAAAGAGATAAGGAAGGGCACTACATCCTGCTAAAAGGCAACGTAAAAAGCAAAGTAATATCACTGTTTAACATATATGCACCAAGTAGTATGGCATACAAATTCTTAGAGC
The DNA here is from genome assembly GCF_011100635.1 of Trichosurus vulpecula. Taxonomy (NCBI): domain Eukaryota; kingdom Metazoa; phylum Chordata; class Mammalia; order Diprotodontia; family Phalangeridae; genus Trichosurus; species Trichosurus vulpecula. The sequence goes on along the minus strand of NC_050577.1, from coordinate 212,488,903 downwards.
AGAAGTTAAGGAAGTTACAGGAAGAAATAGACAGCAAAACTATAATATTGGGAGACCTCAACCTTCCCTTTTCTGAACTTGATAAATCTAACCGCAAAATAAATAAGAAAGAACTTAAGGAAGTGAACAGAATTTTAGAAAAGGCAGATATGATAGATCTTTGGAGAAAACTGAATGGGGATAAAAAGGAATATACTTTCTTCTCAGCGGTACATGGCACATACTCAAAAACTGACCATGTACTAGGGCATAAAAACCTCACAATCCAGTGCAGAAAGGCAGAAGTAGTCAAAGCATACTTTTCAGATCATGATGCAATAAAAATTATTTGTAACAAAGAACCATGGAAAAATAAGCTAAAAATTAATTGGAAACTAAATAATCTAATTCTAAAAAATGAGTGGGCCAAAGAACAAATCAGAGAAACAATTAATAACTTCATTCAAGAAAATGACAATAATGAGACAACATACCAAAACTTATGGGATGCAGAAAAGCAGCTCTTAGGGGACGTTTTATACCTCTAAATGCTTACATGAATAAAATAGAGAGAAAGGAGATCAATGATTTGGACATACAGCTGGAAAAGCTAGAAAAAGAACAAAATGAAAATCCCCAATTAAATAACAAATTAGGAATACTGAAAATCAAAGGAGAGATTAATAAAACTGAAATCAAGAAAACTATTATAATAAATAAGTATAATAAATAAAACAAAGACCTAGTTTTATGAAAAAAACAATAAAATTGATAAACCTTTGGTCAATTTGATTAAAAAAAAGAAAGAAGAAAATCAAATTACCAGTATCAAAAATGAAAAGGGTGAGGTCACCTCTAATGAAGAGGAAATCAAAACAATAACTAGGAATTATTTTGCCCAATTGTATGCCCATAAATTTAACAAACTTAGAGATATGGATGAATATCTACAAAAACATAAATTGCCCAGGTTAACATAAAAGGAAGTAAAATTTCTAACTAAACCCATCTCAGAAAAAGAAATTGAGCAAGCCATCAATGAATTCCCTAGGAAAAAATCTCCAGGGCCAGATGGTTTTACATGTGAATTCTATCAAACATTTAAAGAACAATTAATTCCTATACTTTGTAGACTATTTGGGAAAATAGGTGAAGAAGGAGTCCTACCAAATTCTTTTGTGACACGAATATGGTACTAATACCCAAACCAGGTAGAGTCAAAACAGAGAAAGAACATTATAGACCAATTTCCCTAATGAATATTGATGCAAAAATTTTAAATAAAATATTAGCAAAAAGATTGCAGCAACTTATCACAAGAATAATACACTATGACCAGGTAGGATTTATTCTAGGAATGCAAGGCTGGTTCAATATTAGGAAAATGATTAGCATAATTGACCATATCAACAACAAAACTAGCAGAAACCATATGATCATCTCAATAGACACAGAAAAAGCCTTTGACAAAATACAACGCCCAGTCCTATTAAAAACACTAGAAAGCATAGGAATGAATGGAGCCTTCCTTAAAACTATAAACAGCATCTACCTAAAAACATCAACAAGCATTATTTGTAATGGGGATAAACTAGATGCATTCCCAATAAGATCAGGGGTGAAACAAGGATGTCCATTATCACCCCTACTATTCAATTTGGTACTAGAAACATTAGCTGTAGCAATAAGAGAAGAAAAAGAAATTGAAGGAATTAGAATAGGCAAAGAAGAAGCTAAATTATCACTTTTTGCAGATGATATGATGGTTTACTTAGAGAATCAAGTAAAAAACTACCCAAAATAATAAACAACTTTAGCAACGTTGCAGGATATAAAATAAACCTACACAAATGCTCAGCATTCCTATACATTGCTAACAAAGTCCAACAGCAAGAGACAGAAAGAGAAATTCCATTCAAAGTTACTGTAGACACTATAAGATATTTGGGAGTCTATCTGCCAAGACAAACCCAGGGCCTCTATGAACATAATTATGAAACACTTTTCACGCAAATGAAGTCAGATATAAATAAATGGAAAAATATCAGTTGCTCATGGTTAGGCCAAGCTAATATAATAAAAATGACAATTTTACCTAAATTAATCTATCTATTCAGTGCCATACCAATTGAACTACCAAAAAAATATTTTATAGAGCTGGATAAAATAATAACAAAATTCATCTGGAAGAACAAGAGATCTAGAATATCTAGGCTATTAATGAAAAGAAATGCTAGAGGAGGTAGACTAGCCATACCAGATATTAAACTGTACTATAGAGCAGCAGTCATCAAAACTACCCAGTACTGGCTAAGAAACAGAGTTGTGGATCAGTGGAACAGGATAGGTACACAAGATGGAGAAGTCAAAGACTATAGCAATCTACTCTTTGATGAACCTAAAGAAGCCAGTTTCTGGGCTAAGATTTCACTATTTCACAAAAAAAAAACTGCTGGGAAAATTGGAAAATGGTAGGGCAGAAATTGGACATAGACCAATATCTTACACCGTATACCAAAATAAAGTCAAAATGGGTTCATGATTTAGGAATAAAGGCTGAAACTATAAGCAATTTGGGAGAGCAAAGAATAGTTTACCTATCAGATTTATGGAAAAGAAAAGTATTCATGACCCAACAAGAGATAGAGAGCATTACAAAATGAAAAATGGATAATTTTGATTATGTTAAATTGAAATGTTTTTGTACAAAAAGCCAATGCAACAAAAATTAGGAGGGAAGCAGAAAATTGGGAGAAAATCTTTACAACTAGTATCTCTGATAAAGGCTTCATTTCTAAAATATACAGGGAACTGAACCAAATATATAGGAATACAAGTCATTTCCCAATTGAGAAATGGTCAAAGGATATGAACAGGCATTTGTCAGAGGAAGAAATTAAAGCTATCTATAGGCATATGAAAAAATGCTCGAAATCACTACTTATTAGAGAAATGCAAATCAAAACAACTCTTAGATACCACATCTCTCCTGTCAGATTGGCTAAAATAACAAAACAGGAAAATGATAAATGCTGGAGAGGATGTGGGAAAATTGGAACATTGTTACATTGCTGGTGGAGTTTGTGAACTGATCCAGCCATTTTGGAGAACAATTTGGAACTATGCCCAAAGGGCTATAAAAATGTTCTTACCGTTTGACCCAGCAATACCACTTCTAGGGCTGTATCCCAAAGAGATCACACAAGTGGGAAAAGGACCCATATGTACAAAAATATTTATAGCAGCTCTTTTTGTGGTAGCTAAGAATTGGAAATCAAAGGGATGCCCATCAATTGGGGAATGGCTGAACAAGCTGTGGTATATGAAAGTAATGGAATACTATTGTGCTATAAGAAATGGGGATGATATGAACTTCATAACAACCTGGAAAAACCTACACGACATAATGCTGAGTGAGCGGAGCAGAGTCAGGAGATCATTATACACAACCACAGATATATGGATTCTGTGAGGACTAACCCTGACAGACTTTGCTCTTCTCAGCAACACAATGTGCAAAGACAACTCCAAAGGACTCAAAGGAAAACAATAACAAAATTCATCTGGAAGAAAAAAGTCTAAAATATCAGGGGAATTAATGAAAAGAAATGCAAGGGAAGGTGACCTAGCTATACCAGATCTGAAACTGTATTATAAAGCGCCAATCATCAAAACCATTTGGTACTGAGTAAGAAATAAGAGTTGTAGATTAGTGGAATCGGTTATGTACACAAGACACCGTATACAGTACACATTACTACAGTAATCTGCTATTTAACAAACCCAAAGACTCAAGCTTCTGGGATAAGAACTCACTATTTCACATAAACTACTGGGAAAACTGGAAAATAGTATGCAGAATCTAGGCATAGATGAACATCTTATACCCTATATCAAAATAAAGTCAAAATGGGTACATGATTTAGACATGAAGGCTGATACTACAAGCCAACTAGGAGAGCAAAGTATTCAGTTTACCTGTCAGATCTATGGAGAAGGGAAGAATTTATGAACAAAGAGATAGAGAACATTACAAAATGCAAAATGGATGATTTTTATTACATTAAATTGAAAAGTTTTTGCACAAAGCCAATGAAAGATTAGAAGGGAAGCAGAAAACTGGGAAACAATTTTTACAACTAGTGTCTCTGATAATGGCCTCATTTCTAAAATATATAGAGAACTGGGTCAAATTTATAAGAGTACAAGTCATTTCCCAATTGATAAATGGTTAAAGGACATGAACAGCCAGTTTTCAGAGGAAGAAATTAAAGATATCTGTAGTCATATGAAAAAATGCTCTACATCACTCTTGATTAGAGAAATGCAAATCAAAACAACTCTTAGGTACCAAATCACACCTATCAGATTGGCTAACATGACAAAACAGGAAAATGGTAAATGTTGGAAAAGATGTGGGAAAATTGGAACACTAATACATTGTTGGTGGACTTGTGAACTGATCTGATCAAACTATTCTGGAGAACAATTTGGAACTATGCACAAAGGACTATAAAAATGTCCATACTCTTTGACCCAGGAATACCACTTCTAGGTCTGTATCCCAAAGGATCATAAAAATGGGAAAAGGACCCACATGTACAAAAATGTGTATAGCAGCTCTGTTTGTGGTGACAAAGAATTGGAAGTTGAAGGGATGCCATCACTTGGTGAATGGCTGGACAAGTTGTAATGCAATACTATTGTACTATAAGAAATGATGAGCAGGTGGACTTCAGAAAAACCTGGAAAGACTTATATGAATGGATACAGGGTGAGATGAGCAGAACCAGGAGAACATTATAGTAAAAGCCACATTGGATGATGACTGACCTTGACAGACTTGGCCCTTCTCAGCAAGGCAAGAATCTAAGACGACTCCAAAAGACTCATGGTGGAAAATGCTATCTACATCCAGAAAAAGAACTTCAGAGTCTGATTGCAGATTGAAGGATACTATTTGCTCATCTTTTCTTTTGTTGTTTTGATTCTTCTTTCTTATGGTTCCTCCCATTAGTTCTAACTCTTCTTTACATCATGACTAATGTGAAAATATGTTTAATATGAATGATTAAGTAGCGCCTATATCAGATTGCAATCTGTCTTGGGGAAGAGGGGGGAAAGAACGTGGGGGAGAAAATTAAAACTCAAAATCTTATGGAAGTGAATGTTAAAAACTAAAAATAAATAAATAAAATATTAAGAAAGGGTTAAAAAAAATACCAGGAATCAGGAATGGAGAAAGGGAAAGAGAAGAGCTGCAACAGAACAAAAATAGGCCATTTCTTATATAGATCATATATATCTGGCAAACTCCCTCTCTTTTACCACCTCCTGCATATCTGCAAAGAAGGATGTGAGAACTAAGAAAGGAAAAAAATATATAAGAATTCAGTATGAACAGAAATACACAATTAACAAAAAAAAAATCCATTGATATTAATGTGATGCATTCACTCACAAAACAGAAGACAAACTGATTTAGAAAACAGAATCCAACAATATGATGATCACAAGAGACACACTTGAAACATAAAGATTTGTATAAAATTAAAATGAGAAACTGAAGCAAAATATCACATTTCAGCTGATCTTAAAAAAGCCAGGGTAGCAATTATCATTTCAGATAAAGCTATAGTAAATAGAGATGTGATCAAAAAATACAAGCAAGGAAATTGTATTATATTTAATATACCACAGATAACAAATCAATATAAATACTTATTATTTATGCAAGAAATAGTGTAACACCTAAATAGTTAAGGAAAAGCTAATGGAATTAGAGTGCAAAATAAATAATAAAACTAAAATAAACAAAATAAATCTAACCAAAAGATAAGTAAGAAAGAAGCTTTAGAAAATTAGATGTGATAAATTTCTGACAGTCATTTAATAAAAATAGAAAAGAATTTAAATACTTCTACTGAAAGGAGAAATACTAAGCACATATATATTAATATATTAAATAAAAAGTATTTGAAGAAAAATTAGAAATTAATTGAAGTCCAAACAACTTAATTCTAAAGAACTAGAAGGTCAAAGAACAAGGTAGAGAAACAACAGAAAATTTTATCCAATAAAATTAAAATAGTGAGACAATATACCAAAACTTATCTGAGGAGGTAAAAGTAGTGTTCAGAGGAAAATATTTATCTTTAAATGACTTAAGAAAAGAAAGAAAGAAATCAACTAAATGCAAAAAAAAATGCAACTAAAAACAACTAGGACAAATAAAAATGTCCAACTAAACAACTAAGTAAAAATTATGAAAATCAAAGAAATAAATGTGAAAGAAAAAAGTCACTCAATAAATAAAGATATAAGATGTTTTTTTAAAAAAACTGATAGGATAGATAAAAAGGTAATCTAATTATATTAAAAGGAAAATGAAAATTTATAATAATCGGAGGAGAAACAAAAGAAATGTCTGGGAAATGTTTTCTTCAATTATATATTAACATTTGAAAATTTAGAGGAAATGAACGAATGCTAACAAAAATATTAAAATACTCAAATTAAGCAAAGAAGAAATAAATTGTTGAAATGAACCAATATCAGAAAAATTAGTTGGACAGCCCATAAATGAGCTCTAAAAGAAAATAACAAAAGGACCATATGTATTTACAACTGAATTTACAAAAGATATAAATTTTCTCCTGAGGACAGCTTTTACTGCATATCATAAGTTTTGGTATGTTGTCTCACTACTTTCATTTTATTTAATAAAATTTTCTATTATATCTATACGTTGTTTTTTAGCCTATCATTCTTTAAAATTAAGTTATTTTAAAAAACCAATTAATTCCATGAACATATAAACTGTTTGCAAAAGAAATAAAATGGGAAAAGAATAAATCCTTCCAATTTTTTCTATGATAGAAATATACCTTAGGCAGAAAAAGAAAAATCAAAGAAGAAAAACTATAAACAAATATCCCTAATGAACACTGATATAAACATTTTAAATAAAATATTAGCAAGTAGGCTACAACAACATATTAGAAAGAATATATTTTTGGCTGTAAGATTTATACCAAGAAATAAGGGTTAATTCAACAGAAAGAAGACTATATGGTATGTAAATAAAAAAATAATAATAATAACCACCTGATTTTATTAATAAATGTTGAAAAGATCTTTGACAAAATACACTTGTGTCTCCTGAAAAGACTAGAATGTATAGGAATAAATGAACATTTTCTTAATAGAGCAAATAATATCTACATAACATGAAGAGCAAACTTTATACGGAAGAGAGAAACGTTAAAGTCCTTTTCAATAAAAAAAAAAAGCAAAGATGTCCATTATTGCCACAATTACAATGCTAGGTATAGCAATAAGACAGGAAAGAAATCGAGAGAATTAGGATAGGAAAAGAGGAAACAAAATTATTGTTTTTTGAGGATAATTTATATTAAAAACCTTAAAGGGTCAACTCAAAACAATTGAAATAATAAAATTGAAGGCTATAAATATACCTAAATGATTAGCATTCCTGTAGAAAACCAAAAGGCATTGTTAAGAAGAGACATAAAGAGTATATATATATACTCTTATATATATATTTTGAGAGTTTTTCTACTGTCATATCCAGAAATCACATGAATACAACTATATCACTCTTTCAAGATATAACACTAAATACTAATTACTCATTGATATGTCAAGCCAATATAATAAAAATGATGATACTACTTAAATTAACTTATTTATTTAGTTCTTTGTGAATAAAACTTCCAAAGGATTATTTTATAGAGCTAAGGGAAAAAATGAAATTTAAATGGAGGTAAACAAGGTCAAAAATCTATAAGAAATTATGTAAAAAAGTGGGTAAGAAGAGCAACTAGCAGTACCAGATCTCAAACAGTTATCGTTAAAATAATTCAATACTCTTTAAAGAAAAGGAAAGGTCTATCAGTTGAACAGATCTGCTATACAATATACAGAAGCAAATGAACATAGTACCATACTGTTACACAAAACTCCAGTAAGTGTGGTAAGGATTCACTAACCATCAAAAACTGCTGAAAAAATTGGAAAGTAGCTTGGCAGAAACTAAGTAGAAACGAATAATATCTCACACTATGTGCCAAGCTAAGTACCAAATGGATATAAGACTTAGACATGAAAAATGACAATATAAGGAAATTGGAGGAGCTAGTAAACCAGATAACTCAAAAGGGGAACCAAGAGACAAATATGACCACAGAAGATAAAATAGAGCATTTTGATAGTATAAAATGTAAAAGATTTTGCACAAGCAAAACTACTCCATTTAAAATTAGAAGAGAAACAAGTAATGGGGGGGGAAATCTTTTCAGTAAGTTTTTTCTGATAAAAGGTATCATCATACTTAGTCAAATTCATAATTCTGAGCCATTTGCGGTAGATAAAAAAGGAATAAGAATAGTCTATTTTCAAAGAAGGAAATCCAAACCATAAAAAAACAATATGAGAAACACTCCAAATTATTGATATTTAGAGAATGGCAAATAAGAATATTTCTGAAATTCCACCTCAGAGCCATCAGATTGACAAAGATGACAAAAAGAAAAAAAAAAGAATAATGCTGGAGGGGCTATTGGGTAAATATACACTAATGAACTAGTAGTTGAGCTGTGAATTTGTCCAGCTCTTCTGAAAAGCAATTTGTAACACTGCACATAAAGTTACTAAACTGTCCATTCATTCCCTTCGACCAGGTAATACTAGGAAGGAAAGAAATAAGCATTTGATTGACTGCTTACTATATGGCAGACACTATGCTAAGTGCTTTACAAATTTAATCTCACTTGACCCTCTTAACAGTTTTCGGAGGTAGGTACTATTACTATCCCCATTTTTATAGTTGAGGAAACTGAAAAAGTTATGATAAATGACTTGCCCAGGGTCATAAAGCTAGCATCTGAGGTTATGTCTGAACTTGTCTTCCTGACTCCAAAAGCAGTGTTCTATTCACTGTACCACCTAGTGATCTGTGTAACCTTAAAAAAAAATTCAAAGACAGAAGGAAAGCACCAAAATATTTACAACAAATTTTTTCTTAATAGTATAAATACCTGAAACCAAGTGAGTGCTCACATTTGGGAGGATAGCTAAACAAACTGTGTTATATTACAGCTGCCTGACCTGGACATACTTCCTTGGACTGGAGGGGTGTTGACCACAGGTGCAGCAGGCCAAGTTGACAGGGAAAACAAGGTGCCCACAAACTCAGGACCTCAAGGAGCACTGGCGACAGCTGGAGGAGAATGAAGCAAGCAGTTGTAGCTGGTACAGCTGTGCGATCAAGAGGAGTGTGCCTTGCTTAACCCAAGGAGGAAGTAAAGCAGCAGTTAGAAAACACCAGCTCAGAGAGGGCTGCAAGGACAAGCTAGGGGAGCCTTTCCCGGTCAGGGGTAAGGCCAGTATACTGATGCTACTGCACTACACATCTTCAGAAGAAAATGTCGGATGACCCATCTTTATGGCCAAGTGTAGGTCTTTGGTTTTATCATCAGCCAGGGCCAGCCGACCTGTGAACTTTACTCTCCCCACACCAGCTGTGCCCTAACCATTGAAGCAGTTAGCTACTTAATGCCAGAGAAAATCCTAAAGTATATGGAGTTGGAAATAATGTATTTGATCAAAATTCATGTTTCTTCAACTAATGCATTTCACAAGGTAAAACAATTTTCTCCTGTGTTCTGCTGTCATGCTAGAAAGTCTGGAGAACTCTGCTAAAGATTTCATCTTGAGCTAACCAGTGTTTTCTCACCTTTTCTTAGGAAAGAAGCAGGCTATGTCCTCCTTCACTCTTGAACTGTGTCTCCTGTTGTCATTAAAAAATGTGAGGAAGTAAGTGGCTTTCACTTGTCTGAGTAACAGTTCAGCAGTAGAAGAATTCATCATTGCTTGTGTGGAAATCCATGGTTGCCCGATCATTATAGCTCATGGACTGAGGAGCATCAGCAAGTCCATGTTTTTCCCCCCAGGTTTTTTTTATTTGATTTTTTTATTTTTAGTTTACAACACTTAGTTTTACATGTTCTTGAGTTCCAAATTTTCTTCCCCTCCCTCCCTTCCCCTCTCCCTCCAGGATGGCATGCAGTCCAATATAGATTCTATATAAATTTTCACATTAAACTTATTTACACAATAGTCAAGTTGCAAAGAAGAATTATGACCAATGGAATGAATCATGATAGAGAAGAAACAAAAACAATAAAAAGAGCAAATAGTTTGCCTCAATCTGCATTCAGACTCCACAGTTCTTTCTCTGGATGTATCTAGCTTTTTCCATCATGTTTCCTTTGGAGCTGTCTTTGAGCCTTGTATTGCTGAGGGAGCCAAGTCTATCAAAGTTAGTCATCACATAAATCATAAATGCTAGGGAGGTTTGGGAAAATTGGAACACTGGGTATTTTGACACTGTTGTCCTCTTCCAAGTTTGTGTTTTGATCTTCCCTGTGGCTGTGGTAGCCTTCTATGGTGAAGGCTTTGTTGTTTTTGCTCTTCTTCCAGCCCACTTCATGACTATTAAAATTGATCTCTGCTCCTGGGATAAAGGAGGCACTGTCCCACACTTCTTGCTCCAGGGGTCACGGTCACTGACTTGTTGCTCTGGGGCCTCTGTAATTGGCAACTCACCTGTTGCATATCCAGGACTGGTAGCTTGCCTGTTACGTATGGGAATCTGGGTCTGACTGCTCAACAGTTTTGCTGGGAGCTCTATGGCTGGTTACTCACTTGTTGTGTTGGAGCTAAAAGCTTCACAACTGGCTTGCTGTGCCACTGGCCTGCTGAGCCAACACTGAGGAGCCTTAGTTGCTGATCCATGCTGGGGCTGGGAGCTTCCCTCTGGCTTGCCTGGAAACTACCTGCACTGGGCTGCACTCACCTTTCATACCAGTGGAAAAGACCCTTCCTGCAGTCCTTCTAAGTTCTTTCGGGCTGGAAAATGGTTTCGCCCCCAGCCTTTTGTGGATTGTGTCACTCTAGAATTTCTTTTGAGGCTTGATTTAAAAATGTTTTGAGGGAAATTGGGGAAAGCTCACACAACTTCCTTCCTTTTCTCTGCCATCTTCACTCTGCCTCACCATAGTTAATTTCCTATTCTCAAGTTTTGTTGTTGTTGTTGTAATCTTTCCTTCCAGGGGCTATGACCAGAGTCCCCACTCCTGCTAGTGCTCTTCTTGCCCTGGAACTCTATCCTGGTCCTAGAACAAGAAAAGAGTCCCAAGTAATCACCTTATGACCAGTTGTCTGATACATTTACTATCTGTGGGCTGAGAACTCTGAAAGATGCCTCAGCTGTTCTCAATTCAATTGCTTCCAAGAAGAGCTGTTGCCTTGCCCAGAATGGCCTCCAATAGTTCAGTGACGCTAGACTGTGCCTTACTCTCACCCCAGTAATAGATTATAGCTTAACAGGACACTAAATCATCTAATACTTAAGAATGAGTGGATCAAACAACAAATCATAGAAACAATCAGTAATATCATCAAAGAGAATGACAATAATGAGACAACATACCAAAATTTACAGGATGTAGCCAAAGCAGTACTTAGAGGAAATTTTATATCTCTGAATGTTTACTTGGATAAAGGAGAGAAAGATCAGATCAATAAATTGAGCATGCAACTAAAAAGCCAAGAAAAAGAACAAATTAAAAACCCCCAACTAAACACCAAATTAAAAATGCTGAAAATCAAAGGAAAGATTAAGAAAAAGAAAATTATTAAGCTAATCAATAAAATTAAGAGCCAATTTGGTGAAAAAACAGTAAATCTTTGGTTAATTAGATTTTTGTTAAAAAAAAAGAAGAAAACCAAATTACCAGAATTAAAAAGAAAAGGGCAGGGGAGGGGAGCACAGAGCAAAGATCAAGGAGTGAAAGCAGGGAAATGCCTAAGATCTCCCTGAAACCCCTCCAAATACCTGTAAAGAATGACTCTAAACAAATTCTAAAGCAGCATAATAAGCAAAAAGAGAGAGTGAAACAAATTTCCAGCCCAAGACAACCTGTAAGTTTGATGGGAAAGGTCTGTTGCAACAGGCTGAGAGAGAAGCACAGACCAGCAAAGGCTGCGCCATCACAGACTGGGTCCCAGGAAACCCAGAACTGGCTGGGAGGGTCTGAATTGCTAGCAGCTATGGAATTTTCCAGACTTCTCAACCCACAAAAGCAAAAGGCAACTTAGAATGTCAGTGGGAAAGGTCTGTTAGGACTGGCTGAGAGAGGGGGACAAACCAGCCCTCATCCCAGCGTGGTTCTGGGGTGGTGGCAGCAATGACAGCAGCAGAAGCTGCTTCCAGAGTTCCCAGTCCACAGTCAGTAAAAGGATGAAATGACTGATCAGAAGATTACAGGGATCTTTTTGCTGGCACAGAGGCAGGATTATGTTGGTTTGCCCATACTTAGATCTGGGTCACAGTCCTGGGGCAAAGAGGAGCACTGGCATAGCAGAGCTTATGAAGGCAGCAGGGAAAAGGTAACCCCCCTCACAGTTCCAGGGCAGAAAGGTGTGCTTGTGGTCATTCACAGACCAGAACACAGGCCAGGAGAGAAGTAAACATCTCTCCTTAGATCATACCACCTTGGAAGAACTGAAAACTTACAGGTCCCTAGAAGTACCTCTGAAAACAGCTTCACAAAACCACTGAAGCTTGGGACAGTACACACTCCACACTAGAAGCAGAGTCTTATCTTACCAAAAAGTTAAAAAGTCAAGTAATGGGCTGGGAAAATGAGCAAACAGCAGGAAAAAAATCAGACTACAGAATCTTACTTTGGTAACAAAGAAGAACAAAACAACACTCAGCAGAAGACAAGAAAGTCAAAGCTCCTACATCCAAAGCCATCAAGAGAAAAGGGAATCAGTCTCAGTCCATGGAAGAGCTCAAGAAGGTTTTGGAAAATCAAGTAAGAGAAGTAGGATAAAAATTGGAAAGAGAAATGATAGTGGCACAAGAAAATCATGAAAAATGAGTCAACAGCTTGCTAAAGGATACCTCCCCCCCAAAAAAACTGAAGAAAATAACACCTTAAAAAATAGACTAGACAAAATGGCAAAAGAGGTCCAAAAAGCCAATGAGGAGAAGAATGCCTTAAAAAGCAGAATTGGCCAAATGGAAAAGGAGGTCTAAAAGCTCACCGAAGAAAACAATTCCTTAAAATCAAAATGGAGCAAATGGAAGCCAAGGACATGTAATAGTAATTAATGTGGGACTTTTTGCTGTTCTTCTCTTAAGTGCCTTTAAGGATTCTGGCCTTTGTTTGAATGGGGCAGATAAAGTGGGATCTTTTTGTCTTGAAGTATTTCTCAGCACTGAGACAATTGGCAGTCATTGATTTGTATATGATGTGATACTGGGGATGGGGAACTGTCCCACATCCAGCGTGGGTGAGTTCAGAGCTCTGAACAGGATATAATTGAGGAGAACTTGGACTTTGACTTTTGGGGCACACTCATGGAAGGAGTGTTGAGACTCTGGGCAAGCTGTAACTGCCCCCCGGCTTTGTAGCCCAGACCCATTTGCTGTTCTCTGATAACTATGTATTGTGATTTGAATCAGACAAGGTCTGTCTGTTGATGTTTGTAATTTCTGTTTGTATTTGCCTTGAAGTTCAGGGGGCTGATCTTTCCCCCCTGAACTGTGAATGATATTTGTATGTTTGATTAAACTAAGATTGTTAACCACTTAACATTGCTTTCCTTAGAAAAGCAGATCAAAGAACCTGTATTGGAAGCTTTCTGTGTGCTGGTTGTTGATGGGTCTTACACCCCTACAGCAGCTGTAGGCAGATTGTTGCTATTATAAGATAATCAGAAAATTATAAAACAAAACCAAAAGAATGAAAATATAGAATACAATGTGAAATAGCTCATTGGAAAGGAAAATAAATCCAGGAGAGATAATTTTGAAATTGTTGGACTACATGAAAGCCATGATAAAAAAAATTATAGATATCAACTTTTAAGAAATTATCAAGGAAAACTGCCCTGATATTTTAGAACCAGAGGGTAAAATAGAAATTGAAAGAATCCACCAATCACCTCCTGAAAGAGATCCAGAAACGAAAACTGCCAGAAATATTATAACCAAATTCCAGAGTTCCCAGGTCAAGGAGAAAATATTGCAAGCAGCCAGAAAGAAACAATTCAAGTACTGTAAAACCACAATCAGAATCGCATAAGATTTAGCAGCTTCTACATTAAGGATTTGCTCAGCTTGGAATATGATATTCCAGATGGCAAAGGAGCTAGGATTACAACCAAGAACCACCTACCCAGCAAAACTGAGTAGAATCCTTCAGGGGAACAAATGGACATTCAATGAGACAGAGGACTTTCAAGCATTCTTGATGAAAAGACCAGAGCTGAATAGAAATTTTGATTTTCAAATATAAGACTCAAGCATAAAAAGGTAAACAGGAAAGGGAAATCACAAGGGACTCAATAAATTTGAATTGCTTACATTCCTATATGGAAAAATGGTTATTTGTAACTCATGAGACCTTTCTCATTATTAGGAGAGAGGGAGGGAATGTATATAGACAGAGGGCACAGGGTGAGTTGAATACAAAGGGATGATGTCTGAAACATAAAATTAAGGAGTGAGAGAGGAATGGACTGGGAGAAGGCAAAAGGGAAAGATAGAATGGGGTAAATTATCTCACATAAAAGAGACAAGGAAAGGCTTTTACAATGGAGGGGAAAGGAGAAGTGAGAGGGAATGAGTGAACCTTACTGTCATCAGATTTGGATTAAAGAGGGAATAACATACACACTCAGTTGGGTATGGAAATCTATCTTACACTACAGGAATGTAAGGGGCAAGGGAATAAGGGGGGAGTGATAGAAAGGAGAGTAGTTTGGGAGAGGGGATAATCAGAAGCAAACATTTTTGAGGATGTACAGGGTGAAAGGAAACAACATGATTATTACAGAAGTGTTTTGTATGACTACACAAGTATAACCTATATTGAATTGCTTGACTGCTTAATGAAGGGGCATGGGAAGGGAAGAAGGGAGAGAATTTGGAACTCAAAGTTTTAAAAACAAATGTTAAAAATTGTTTTTACATGTAACAGGGAAATAAGATACATAGGCAATGGGATATAGAAATCTTTCTTACCCTACAGAAAAATAGAACGGGAAGTGGAAAAGAGAAGGGGGGATGCTAGAAGGGAGGGGAGCTTGGGAGAAGGGGTAAGCAGAAGCAAAATACCTTTGAGTCAGGACAAGATGAAGGAGAGAGCGAATAGAATAAACAGGTGTAGCAGGAATAGGATGGAGGGAAACACCGTTAGCAGTAGTAACTGTGAAAAAAATGTTTGGAATCAAGTTTCTTTGATAAACGTCTAATTTCTTTTTTTATTTGATATTTTTTTAGTTTTCAGCATTTATTTCCACAAGATTTTGAGTTACAAATTTTCTCCCCATTTCTATCCTCCCCCCATTCCAAGATGGCATATATTCTGATTGCCCAGTTCCCCAGTCAGCCCTCCCTTCTATCACCCCCTTCTTCTCCCCGCCCCCAACCCTTTTCCCCTTACTTTCTTGTAGGGTAAGATAGATATCTATAGCCATTGCTTGTATATCTTATTTCCCCATTGCATGCAAAAACAACATTTTTTGTGCATCTGCTTTTAAAACTTTTTAAGTTCCAAATTCTCTCCCTTCCTCCCTCCCAACCCACTCTCCCTAAGAAGAAAGAAATTTAATACAGGCCATACATGTATCATTATGCAAAACACTCCCATAAACAGTCATGTTGTGAAAAACTAACTATATTTCCCTCCCTCCTATCCTGTCCCGCTTTACTCAGTTTTCTCCCTCGACCCTGTCCCTTTTCAATAGTGTTCGCTTTTGATTACTTCTTCCCCTTATCTGCCCTCCCTTCTATTGTCCCCCTTTTTATCTCCTTCCTCCTACTTTCATGTGGGGTAAGATACCCGATTGAGTGTGTATGTTATTCCCTCCTCAAGTCAAATCTGATGAGAGCAAAATTCACTCATTCCCCCTCACCTGCCCCGTCTTCCCTTCCAATGAACTACTTTTTCTTGCCACTTTTTTGTGAGATAATTTACCCCATTCTATCTCTCCCTTTCTCCCTCTCTCAATATATTCCTCTCTCATCCCTTAATTTCATTTTATTTTTTTAGATATCATCCCTTCATATTCAACTCACCCTGTGCCCTCTGTCTATATATATATATATATATATATATATATATATATATATATATGTATTCCCTTCAACTACCCTAATACTGAGGTCTCATCAATTACACACATCATCTTTTGCATATTCCTTTCAGCTACTATGATATTGAGGTCTCATGAATCATACACATCATCTTTCCGTGTAGGAATGTAAACAAAACAGTTCAACTTTAGTAAGTCCCTTATGGTTTCTCTTTCTTGTTTACCTTTTCATGCTTCTCTTGATTCTTGTGTTTGAAAGTCAAATTTTCTATTCAGCTCTGGTCTTTTCACTGAGAAAGCTTGAAAGCCCTCTATTTTATTGAAAATCCATATTTTGCCTTGGAGCATGATACTCAGCTTTGCTGGGTAGGTGATTCTAGGTTTTAATCCTAGCTCCATTGACCTCCGGAATATCGCATTCCAAGCCTTTCGATCTCTTAATGTAGAAGCTGCCACATCTTGGGTTATTCTGATTGTGTTTCCACAGTATTCAAATTTTTTCTTTCTGGCTGCTTGCAGTATTTTCTCCTTGATCTGGGAGCTCTGGAATTTGGCAACAATATTCCTAGGAGATTTCTTTTTGGGATCTATTTGAGGAGGCGATCGATGGATTCTTTCAATTTCTCTTTTGCCCTGTGGCTCTAAAATATCAGGGCAGTTCTCCTTGATAATTTCTTGAAAGATGATATCTAGGCTCTTTTTTTGATCATGGCTTTCAGGTAGTCCAATAATTTTTAAATTATCTCTCCTGGATCTATTTTCCAGGTCAGTGGTTTTTCCAATGAGATATTTCACATTGTCTTCCATTTTTTCATTCTTTTGGTTCTGTTTTATAATATCTTGATTTCTCATAAAGTCACTAGCTTCCACTTGCTCCAATCTAATTTTTAAAGTAGTATTTTCTTCAGTGGTCCTTTGGACCTCCTTTTCCATTTGGCTAATTCTGCCTTTCAAGGCATTCTTCTCCTCATTGGCTTTTTGGAGTTCTTTTGCCATTTGAGTTAGTCTATTTTTTAAGGTATTGTTTTCTTCAGTGTATTTTTCAGTATTTTTTTGGGTCTCCTTTAGCAAGTCATTGACTTGTTTTTCATGGTTTTCTCGCATCCTTCTCATTTCTCTTCCCAATTTTTCCTCTACTTCTCTAACTTGCTTTTCCAAATCCTTTTTGAGCTCTTCTATGGCCTGGGACCAGTTCATGTTTTTCTTGGAGGCTTTTGGTGTAAGCTCTTGCACTTTTTTCACTTCTTTAGGCTGTAATTTTTGGTCTTCTTTGTCACCAAAGAAAGAATCCAAAGTCTGAGACTGAATCTGGGTGTGTTTTCACTACCTGGCCATATTCCAACCAACTAACTTGACCCTTAAGTTTTTCAATGGGGTATGACTGCTTGTAGACTAAAGAGTTCTATGTTCCACGTTTGGGGGCGATGCACCAGCTCCGCCACACCAGCACTCCTCCTTCCCCAAGAACTCCCAACCCGTACTGGGCTTAGATCTTCAGCAGGCTGTGCACTCCTGCTCTGATCTGTCACTTAATTCCTCCCACCAGGTGGGCCTGGGGCCAGAAGCAACAGCAGCTGTAGCTGCCCCACCTCCGCTGCCCCTTGGAGGCTTTTGATGTAGCATTTTTGACTTTGTTGACTTCTTCTGGCTGTATGTTTTGGTCTTCTTTGTCACCAAAAAAATTTCCAAAGTCTGAGTCTGAATCTGAATCTGTTTTTGCTACCTGGCCATGTTCCCAGCCAACTACTTGACCCTTGAGTTTTTCGTCGGGGTATAACTGCTTGTGGAGTAGAGAGTGCTTTGTCCCAAGCTATAGGGGCCTTGTCCTGCTGTTTTCCAACCTACTTCCACACAGCCAGCTCTGCCACAGCAGTGCTCCTCCTCCCCCAAGAACCACCAACCTGGACCGCAACTCAGACCCAAGCAGGCTCTGCACTCCCACTCTGATCCTCCACTTAGTTCCTCCCACCTGGTGGGCCTGTGGCTGGAAGCATCTGCAGCTGGAAGCAGCCCCAGAGCTGCATCACTTCCACTCCCCCAGGGCTGGGGCTGACTGCACACACCTTTCACTCAGTTCTAGAAGTTCTACCCACTAACCTTCTCTGTTGTCTTTGGCATTTGTGCGTTGAGAAATCTGGTAACTGCCACAGCTCAATGATTCAAGGCCCTGTGGCTTGTTCCTGTTCTGGTTGGTCCTGGTGTGGCCCATGCTGGGCTCTGCTCTGCCATGCTCCCAGCTCCACAAGATAGACCCTTCCCCATGACCATCCAGGCTTTCCTGGGCTGGAGCCCTGCTTCCCTCTGTCACTTTGTGGGTTCTGCAGCTCTAAAATTTGTTCAGAGCCATTTTTTACTAGTGTTTGGAGGGACCTGGGAGAGAGCTCATGCGAATCCCTGCTTTCCAGCTGCCATCTTGGCTCCAACCCCCATAAAGGCCTAATTTCTCTGAAATATAGACAAGTGTGTCAGATTTATAAAAATAAAAGCCATTCTCCGCAAGATAAATGATCAAAAGTTATAATCAATTTTCAGGTGAATTAATTATAGCTATCTATAGCCATATGAAAAAATATTCTATCTCAGCACTGATTGGAGAAATTCAAGTGAAAACAATTCTAAGGTACTACCTCATACCTATTAGATTAGATTAATAGGACAGAAAAAGTACGTGACAAATGTTTGAGAGAATGTGGGAAATATGAGACACTAACGTACTGTTTTCGAACTTGTGAGCTGATTAAACCATGTAATAGAGCAATTTGGAACTATGCCCATAAGGCCATAAAATGTGTATACACTTTGACATAGTAATACCACTACTAGGTCTATATCCCAAAAGAGATTTAAAAAAAAAAGGAAAAGGACCTATGTGTGCAAAAATATTTATAGCAGCTCTTTTCTGGGGGTAAAAAGTTAGAAATTGGGGGATGCACATCAATTGAGGAAGGACTGAATAAATTGTGGTATGTAATAATGATGGAATACTATCATACTGTAGTTGCTTTCAGAAAAACCCAGAAAGACTTACAGGGGTTGATGCAAAGTGAAGTGTACCGGGTACAGAGTAACAGCAATATTTTTAAGAGGATCAGCTGTGAATGACTTAGCTATTCTCAGTAATACAACCATCCATGACAACTATCCATCCACAGAGAAAGAACTGATGGTGTCTAAATACAGATTGAAGTAGACTTTTTTTAAATTTTTTTGGGGGGGTGGTTTCTCACTTTATTTTTCTTGAGGTTTTTTTTTTTTTGGTCTATGTTTTCTTTCACAACATGACTACTATGGATATGTATTGCATGACTACACACATACAACCTATATGGAATTGTTTGCATTCTCAATGGGAGGAGGGGGCAGGAGGGAGGAAGGGAGAGAATTTGGAGCTCAAAGTTTTAAAAACAAATGCTAAAAAATTGTTTTTACATGTAACTGGGATAAAATTAAATATTAAATGAATACCAAAGCAGAGGGAGGAAAGACAAAAAATTGGTGTATTGACCAAGAAAGAAGAAGAAATTAATGCAGTAATTAGGAGTTATTTTGCCCAACTGCATTCCAATAAATCTGACAATCTAAGCGAAATGGATGAATACTTATAAAAATATAAATTATCTATATTAACAAAAGAGGAAAAAAATACTTAAATAATCCTATTTTGAAAAAAAATTGAACAAGCCATCAGTGAACTCCTTAAGAACAAATTTCCAGGGCCAGATGGATTTACAAGTGAATTTTACTAAACATTTAAAGAACAATTAATTCCAATAATATAAAGGGTGTCCATAAAGTACAATTTAAAATAGATATAATTTTGTAACTATATGTGATAGAAAGAATCTGTACCAAGGATTAGAAATCTCGATGTATCTAGTTTAATTTTGTCTTTAGAAAATTTATGCTTATTTTATTTTTATTTTTAGAAATTCAACTTAAAATTACTTATTTTTCAGGATTACTGTTGACCCATGGCTTCACTAGAAGAGAAAGTAAACTGTGTTCTTTGGTTGGCTGAACTGAAATCTACCACTGCTGTCTAAAGTCTACCATTTTCTTGGCCTCCACATTCACCAGATTTGACTCCATTGGATTTTTTTTATGGGGACATGTGAAAACTAATGTTTATTCAACCAAACCTTGATTTAAAGAAGACTTGCAAGCTAAGATAACTAATGTGATTGCTGGCATTACTGAAAATCAGCTTGAAAATGTTTTCCACGAACTACAGGATTGTATTACCCTTTGTATGAGTAATGATGGTGGACATGTTGAAAATTAACTAGAACAATAAAAAAATGTGTTTCTTCTTTCTTTTGCTTTTTCCAGATTCTTTTTATTACATATAGTTACAAAGTTACAACTATTTTAAATTTCACACAGACTTTATGGACTCCCTGTATAAACTATTTGGAAAAATAGGCAAAGAAAGAGTACCACCAAGTTCCTTATGTAACACAAATATTTTGCTGATACCTAAACCAGGAAAAACCAAAACATAGAAAGAAATTTAGAGACCAATTCCCTAATGAATATTAATGCAAAATATTAGATAAAATATTAGAAAAGAGATTACAGAAAATTATCACCAGGATAATACACTATGACCAGGTGGGATTTTTAGCTGGAATGCAGGGCTGGTTTAATATTGGGAAAACTGTCAACACATTTGACCATATCATTAAAAAAAACAGAAATCATATGATTATTTCAATAGAGAAAAAAAAAACCTTTGACATGAAAAACATTGGGGAGCATAGGAATAAAGGGAGCTTATCTTAAAATGATAATTAATATTTATCAAAAATCACCAGCAAGCATTATATGTAATGGAAATAAGCTAGAAACTTTACAAATACAATCAGGCATGAAACAAGGATGTCCATTATCACCCCTATGGTTCAATATTGTACTAGAAATGTTAGTTATAGAAATGAGAAGAAAAAAGTTGAAGGAATTAGAATAGGCAATGAGGAAACAAAACTGTCACTCTTTGTAGATGATATGATAGTTTACATAGAGAATCATAGAGAATCAATTTTAAAATGACTTGAAATAAAAACAAATTTAGCAACGTTGCAGGTTGTAAAATAAACCCAAATAAATCATCAACATTTCTACTTATTACTAACAAAATACAGCGGCAAGAGACAGAAAGAGAAATTCCATTTAAAATAATTGTAAACAGTATAAAATACTTGGGAGTTTACCTGCAAAGACAAACACAGGAACTATATGAACACAATAATAAAACACTTTTCACACAAATAAAGCCATATCTAAACAACTGGAAAAATATCAGTTGCTTATGGGTATGCCAAGCCAATATAATAAAAATGATATTTCTGCCTAATTTACTTATTCAGTTTCATACCAATCAAACTATCAAAAAGTATTTTTGATAGAGCCAGAAAAAAATAATAACAAAATTTATTTGGAAGAACAAAAGGTCAAGAAATATCAATATGAAAAAATGTAAAGGTCTAGACATACCAGACCAAAAACTATCTTATAAAGGGGCTATCATCAAAACTATCTGGTACTAGATAAGAAACAGAGTGGTGGATCTGTGGAATAGATTAGGTACACAAGACACAGTAGTAAATGACCATAGTATTCTAGTGTTTGATAAATGCAAGATCCAAGCTTCTGGGACAAGAACTCACTATCGGATAAAAACTGCTGGGACAACTAGAAAACAATGTAGCAGAAGTTAGGTATAGGCCAATATAAACCACTGTATACCAAGATAAGGTAAAAATAGGTATATAATTTAGACATAAAGTATGATACCATAAACAAATTAGAAGAGAAAGGAATAGTTTACCTGTCAGTTCTATGGAGATGGGAAGAATTTATATCCATGATATGTAAAATGGATAATTTTGACTATTTTAAGTTAAAAAGGTTTTGCACAAATAAAACCAGTGTAACCAAGAGTTAGAAGGAAAGCAGAAACTTGGAGAAAATTTTTAGTAGCAAGTACCTCTGATAAAGGCCTCATTTATCAAATATATAGAGAACTGAGTCATATTTATAAGAAGACAACTCATTTGCCAATTGATAAATCATCAAAAAATATGAACAATTTTCAGAAAAAGATATCAAAGCTTCTTACAGTCATATGAAAAATGCTCTAAATAACTCTGATTAGAGAAATGCAAATAAAAACAATGCTGAGCTACCACCACACACCTACAAGACTGGCTAACATGACAAAAAAGGAAAATGATAAATGTTGGAGGTGATGTGAGAAATATGTGACATTAATGCACTGTTGGTAAAGTTGTGAACTCATCCCACCATTCTGGAGAGAAATTTGGAACTATGCCCAAAGGTGAACCAAACTGTGCCTACCCTGTGATCTAGCATATTCTTTTTCATTTTTTCCCTTTTGTTCTGTTTCTTCTTTCTCAACATGACTAAGATGGAAATATGTTTTCGATGATTACACATATATAACAAATATCAAATTCATTATTGTCTTAAGAAGGGGAAAGAAGAGGAAGAAGGGAGAGAAAATTTGAAACACAAATTTTAAAAAAATTAAAGTAAAAAATGTTTTACATGTAATTTGAAAAAAATAAAATATTATTAAAATTAAAATTAAAAAATTTTTAAAAGAAAGTTACTGTGGTGAAAAGGAAAATAAGTCACAACTCAGAAGACAATAAAATCAAAGCATCCACATGAAAGCCTCAAAGAAAAATGCAAATTGGTTTCAGACCTTGAAAGCATTCAGAAAGAATAAATCAAAAGAGAGAGGTAGAGGAAAGATTGAAGGGCAGGTGGAGATGAGGATATTGGAAGAAAATCATGAAAAAAGAGTCAAAAGCTTGGCGAAGGAGTGCAAAAATAAAACACTGAAGAAACTAACACTTTAAAAAACAAAACAGACCAAGTGGTGAAAAAAAATAAAATAAAAGGTACAAAAATCAACTGAATGAAAAAAACTCCTTAAAGAGCAGAATTGGCCAATTCGAAAAAGAGATACAAAAATTTATTCAAGAGAAGAACTCTTTAAAAAGCAGAATTGGTCAAATGGAAAAGGAGGTATTAAAAACTCACTGAAGAAAATAGTTCCTTAAAAATTAGAATTTGGGAAGGGGAAGCTAATGACTCCACAAAACATCAAGAAACAATAAATTAAAATTAAAAAGAATGAAAAAAAAATAAAATGTGAACTACCTCAGTGGAAAAACAAATGACCTGGAAAATAGACTGAGGAGAGAAAAATTAAGAATTATCGGACCACCTGAAAGTCATGATGAAAAAAGAGCCCAGACAAATCTTTCAAGAATTCCTCAAGGAAAAACTGCCCTTATATCCTAGAATGAGCAGTTAAAAAAGAAACTGAAAGAATCCACTGATGATATCCTGAGATTTTAAAATGAAACCTCCCAGGAATATTAATGCCAAATTCCAGAACTTCCAGGTCAAAGAGAAAATATTGCAAGAAGAGACAATTCAAATATGTGGAGCCACAGTTAGGATAACAAAAAAAAAATAGCTTCTACATTAAGTGATCAGAGGATGTGCAACATGATATGCAAAATTTTAGAGAGGTTAAATTGAATTACAGTACAAAATAGACAGTAAAACTATACTAATTGGGGACCTTAACTTTTCCCTCTTAGAACAAGATAATTCTCACCAAAAATTAAACAAGAAAAAAGTTAGGAGATGAATAAAGTTTCAGAAAATTTAGATATGATAGACACTGGAGAAAATTTAATGGGAAAAGAAAGGAATATAACTTTTTTCCTAAGTGATATATAGCACCTTCACAAAAAAAAATGACCATACTTTATGGCCCACCTGCAAACTTGGCAGTAGGTCAGGCCCTAAATTAGAATAGGTTAAACTTCTTCCAGCCTAAGATAGGTTAGAAGAAAGACAGACTGATGATGGCTGGTTGCCGCAAGTCACATGACCAACAGGAGAGAGTACACAGTGACAACCCTACATTTTTTGCAGACTACCAGAAATCCTTAGTGGGCCACAAGCAGGTCCATAGGCCATACATTGTGCAGGCCTGCTGTAGGACATAAAAATATCACAACCAAATACAGAAAGTAGAAATATTAAAAGCATCCTTTTCAGATCATGAGGTGATAAAAGTTACATTCAATAAAAGGCTATGGAAAGACAGATAAAAATTATTTGGAAACTAAATAATAAACTAAATAATGAGTGAGTGAAAGAACAAAAAAAAGAAACAATCAAGAATTATAGATTATGACAACAGTGAGACAACATACTACAACAATTTGTGGGATGCAGCTAAATAAAATTTATATCTCTAAATGCTTACATCAATAAAATTCTCAAAGAGGACCATGACATTAGGGAAATGATGACATGACTTGCAGGTTTTTTTTATTTGAGTGAGGGAGGGCTGTACAAAGAACAGATCAACAAATTGGACATCCAACAAATAAAAAAATCTAGAAAAAGAAAAAAATTAAAATCCCCAATTAAACACCAAGTTGGAAATCCAGAAAATGCAAGGAGAGATTAATTAAGCCAAAAGTAAGAAAAAGATTGAACTGATAAAACTCACACATAGCTTTATATAAAAATTTGTAAAATTGGTAAACCATTACACAATTTTTAAAAAAGAATAAAGAAAACCATATTAATAGTATCAAAAATGAAAAAGGTGAATTCACCATCATTGAAGGGGAAATTAAAGCAATTATTAGGTGCCATTTTACTCAACTATATGATAATAAATCTGACAATCTAATTGAAATGAATATTTAAAAAATACAAATTGTCCAGATTAACAGAAGAGAAAACAGAATTAGTTATATAGCCCAATCTTAGAAAAAGAAATTTAAAAAGTCATCAGTGAACTCTCTAAGAAAAAATCCCAAGGGCCAGATGGATTTATAAGTAAATTATATCAAACATTTATTTTTAACAGTAGTTTTCCCAATTATAAAGACAACTTCTAGCATTCTATTTTACAAAATTTTGAGTTCTAAATTTTTTTCTTTCTTCCCTCCCCTCTGCTTTTCTTAAAAGGGAGAGCAACTTGATATATGTTATATATGTGCAATCACAGAAAACAATTTCTTTATTATTCATAGTTGTGAAAGAAAAAATAGACCAAAAGGAAAAAAACAAGAAAAAAATTTAATGTTAAGATAGTATGTTTTGATCTGTATTCAGAGTCCATCAATTTTTTCTCTGGATGTGGACAAAATTTTCCAGAAATTTCTGGAAAATTCCCTTTGAAATTGTCTTGGATCATTATATTGCTGAGAGGAGCTAAGTCATTCATAGTTGATCATCACATAAAGTTGCCATTAGCTTGTATGATGTTCTCCTGGTCCCTAATCATTTCACTTAGCATCAGTTCATATAAATTTTTCCAGGTTTTCATGAAATTTGCCAGCTCATCATTTCTTATTGCAAATTAGCATTCCATTCATATGCCACAACTTGTTTAGCCAATTCCTCAACTGATGGGCATCCTCTTAAGTTCCAATATTTTGCCACCATGAAAAGAGCTGCTATAAATATTTTTTGCAGCCAAGAGTAGAGGGAAAGCAGAAAACAGGAACAAATTTTACAGTAAGTTTCTCTGATAAAGGCCTGATTATATAAAGAAGTATAGAGAAACATATAAAGAAGTGAGTCAAATTTATAAGAATATGTCATTCCCTGACTTATGAATCATCAAAGTTTTCAGAAGAAGAAATCAAAGCTATCTACATTCATATGAAAAAATACTCTAAATTACAATTGATTAGAGAAATGCAAATTAAAACAACTCTCAGGAGCCACCAGACAACTATCAGATTGGCCAATATGACAGAAAAGAAAAAGGATAAATGTTGGAGAGGATGTAGAAAAACTGGGACAATAATTGTAGAGTTGTGAACTGATCTAATCATTCTGGAGAGTAATTTGAAACTTTGTCCAAAAGGCTATAAAATTGTGCATACCTATTCATCCAGTAATACTACTACTAGGTCCGTATACCAAAGAAAAAAAAAGAAAAGAAAAGAAGATCTCTTTTTGTGGTGCCAAAGAATTAGAAATTGAGAGGATGCCCACTAATTGGTGAATGGCTGAACAAATTCTTGTATATGATTATGATGGAATACTACTGTGCCTTAAAAAATAGCAAAAAAAGATGCTTTCAGAAAAACCTAGAGAGAGTTACATGTACTAATGCAAACTGAAGTGAACAGAACCAGGAGAACAACGTATATGGTAACATCAATATTGTATGATGATTAACTGTGAATGACTGACTTAGTTTCAGCAATACAATAATTTGACACAATTCCAAAGGACTCATCATGGAAACTGCCTTCCACCTCCAGATTAAGAACTTATGGACACTGAATGCAGATCAAAGCATACTTTTTCTTACTTTATTTTTCTTGGTTTTGTTGTTGTTGTTGTTCTTTATTCTCTTTTGCAGCATGGCTAATATGGAAATATGTTCTGCATGACTACACATCTAGTAATCTATATCAAAATTTTTTTTAGAGGAAGGATGAGGGAGGGAATTTGGAACTCAAAAATTATAAAAATAAATGTTAAAAATGCTTTTGCATGTATTTGAGAAAAAATAACATTCTTAGAATGTTAAAAAAAATAAATAACATAAATATATGTCCACTAAAAAGTGTTATTTGTAGAAATTTAATGCTTGCCTAACTGGAAATAACATAACCAATATTTATTGAATAATTACCATGTACATAGGTATCAGATACTGGCTCTTGAAGTCATTTCTAAGCTTCTTTTCTGCCAATAAGTTTAACGCACAAGCCAAAAGTTCTTAAATTAAGGACCCCCAATTCCTTGAATTTCAAATGAAAGGCAAATTTCAAGTTCCATGAATATTTATCTTCAAGGTTAAATTCACCTCACATCTTTTCATTTGATCACATTATTTCCTCCAGTATTTCTTTAAAACTATATGACTAATAATCAGTGTCATAAAATTAGTATTAGAGAAATGTAGATACAAAAAATCAACATTAATAAACTTGATTTTCATCATTTATCATGATACTGTTCTAGCCAAGAATATGCTATAAGGAAAGAACACCAGCATTGTCAACCCTGTATAACAAAATAGCATCATAATCATATAGAACATTAACTATTTTTTCCTATTACATTATTTCCTCTGCTATTACTTGAATATAATAATGTGAAAGTTACCCTTACAATGAATCTAATTGCCAAATCATCAGATTTTCACCTCTCAGAAGAATAAAATTGACCAGAGGAATTCATTTTTTAATTTTTATAGCAGCAAATTGTTAGGTTGTATCAATTTCCCCTGCATGAGCCATCAAATTATCCAACTTTCCTCTACTAGTACACATTTTAATAAAATTTCATTAATCATTCTTTTTCAAGGAAAAACAGTTGAGAATTTTTACTCCTTAACATTGAAAAAAGTCAAATTGTTTGACAAAATATCTCACAGTGATGAGATAGATATATAGAGAGAATTATCCTTCACCTATACTAAATATGACTAACCAGTTAGAACTCAAGGAGTAGACTGAAAGAATGATCAAAAAAAGAAGGAATCACACCTTAAAAGTCTATAATGGTGACATGGATTCTCAAAACAAAACCCAAACACTATCACCATAATTGACTATATCGATAAAAAAAACCCAACAGAATAACATGATTATCTGAAGAGATGCAGAAAAAGCCTTTGACAAAATGCAACACTCATTCCTATTAAAAACATAAAGAGCCTTGGAATAAATGGAGCTTAATTTAAAATGATAAGTAATATTTACCTAAAAGCATTAGCAAGCATTATCTGTAACGGGAATAAGCTAGAAGCCTTTTGAATACAATCAGGGTAAAACAAAGATGTCCATTATCACCACTATTATTCAATATTGTACTAGAAGTATTAGCTACAGCAATAAGAGAAGAAAAAGAAATTGAAGGAATTAGAAGAGACAATGAGGAAATAAAACTATTACTCTTTGCAGATGATATGATAGTGTCAACCAGAGAATCAACTAAAAACTATTTGAAATAATTAACAACTAAATAAATGCACATAAAACATCAGCATTTCTATATATAACCAACAAAGTCCAGCAGCAAGAAATAGAAGGAGTAATTCCATCTAAAAAACTGTGGACAATATAAAATACTGGAAGGATCTACCTGCCAAGACAAAACCAGGAGCTATATGAATACAAATACAAAAGTTTTCACACAAATTAAGTCAGATCTAAACAATTGTATAACTATAAGTTGCTCATGGGTAGGCCAAGGCAATATATTAAAAATGACATTTTTACCTAAATTAACTATTTATTCACTGCCATATCAAACAATCAAAAATTATTTTATAAAGCTAGAAAAATTAATAACAAAATTCACCTGGAAGAACACAAGGTCAAGGAAAATAATAAAGAATGAAAAAAAATGTGAAGGAAGATTGCCTACCTACACCAGATCTCAAACTACATTACAAAGTGGCTATCATCAAAACTATCTGGCACTGGCTAAGAAATAGAGTGGTAGATCAGTGGGATAGGTTAGGCACACAAGATACAGTAATAAATGACCACAGTAATCTAGTACATGACAAACCCAAAGATCCAAGTTTTTGGAACAAGAACTCATTATCTGACAAAAACTGTTGGGAAAACTGAAAAAATGATATGAAGAAACTAGGTATAGACCAATATCTCACATCGTATACCAAGATAAAGTCAAAATGGGTACATGATTTATGTAGAAAGGATGATAACATAACCAAATTAGAATACCAAGGAAAAAACTACCAGTCAGATAGACAGATGATGACAGAATAGAAGATCAAAGAGAAGAGAAAGAACATTATAAAATAGGTAATTCTGATTATGTAAAATTTAAAAGGTTTGCAAAAAGAAAACCAATGCAAGCAAAATGAAAAGGAAAGCAGAAAACTGGGAAAAAATATTCTGCAACAAGTATCTCTGAAAAAGGCCTCATTTCTAAAATATATAGATAGCCAAATAAAATTTATAAAAAATATAAGTCATTCTCCAAATGATAAATGGTCAAAGGTTATGAACAGGCAGTTTTCAAACAAAGAAAACAAAGATATCTATAGGCATGTGAAAAAAATTCTCTAAATTACCACTGATTAGAGAAATGCAAATTAAAACAACTCCGAGATATCACTTTACATCTATGAAAATGGATAATATGACAAGAAAGGAAAATGATGGACGTTGGACAGGATGAAAGAAAACTGGAACAATAATACACTGTTGGTGGAACTGTGAACTGATCCGACCATTCTGGGGAGCAATTTGGAAGTATGCTGAAAGGGCAACCAAACTGTACATAGCCTTTGATCCAGAAATACCACTGTTAGTTCTATATCCCAAAGATATACAAAAAAGAGGAAAAGGACCTATTTGTACAAAAATATTTATATCAGCTCTTTTTGTAGTGGCTAAGAATTTGAAATTGAAGGGATGCCCATGAATTGGGAAATGGCTAAACAAGCTGTGGTTTATGATTGTGATGGAATATTATTGTGGAATAAGAAATGACAAGTGGTATGATTTCAAAAAACCTGAACAGATTTACATGAACTGATGCAAAGTGAAGTGTGCAGAATGAGGAGAACAATGTGCACAATATTTTACAATGAAGAATTGTGAATGACTTAGCTATTTTCATCCCAGGCAACCCCAAAGATTTATAATGAAATATACTATCTGCCTCTAAAGAATAAAATAATATTGTTTGAATACAGACTGAAGCATGCAATTTTTCCCTTTCTTTAATATTTTTTCTTTTATTCAAGTCTTTGTGTACAAATTGACTAACATAGAAATGTTTTACATGATTGGACATGTATAACCTATATCTGATTGTTTACCATCTGAGGGACAGGAAAGAGGAAATAAAGGGAGAATTTGGAGTTCAAAACTTTAAAAAATTTTTTTTAAATTGTTTTAGGTAATCATCTTTAAAATACTAAGAGGGGTGGAGCCAAGATGGTAGAGAAAAAGGCAGAGACTCATCTGAGCCTCTCCAAATTTTTTATTTTATTAAATATTTTATTATTATTAAATATTATTAATTAAAATTATTAAATATTAAATAATGCCATAAAACAAATTCTGTAATGGCAGAACCCCCAAAAGGAAGGGGCGAAGCAATTTTCTAGCCCAAGACAACAGCAAGAAGACAGTCAGCAGGAAAGATGTGTTGCACCTTGGTGAGAGAGGAGTGCAGTTTCATGGAGGCCCAGTCAGCTTAGACCAGGCCCAAGCAAACCCAGAACAGACCTCAGGGCAACTGAGCCACTTGCAGCAGTGGCAGTTTGCAAACTTCTCAGTCCACAGACTCCAAAAACAATTTAGAAGGTTGGCAGGAAAAGTCTGTCATACGCGGGTGAGAGTGGAGCCCAGAATAGCTAAGGCCAGCACAGGCCTGGCCCCCGCAAACCAGGAGCAGGCCTTGAGAGTGACTGAATCAACAGCAGCAGCTGTTCTGGGGCTCTCAGCCCACAGATGGTAAGAATGACCAATAACTTGTTAGAAGGAGATTACAGGGGTCTTTTTGCTAGTATTGAGGCAGGACTCTGTTGCTTTGCTCATACTTGGATGCTGGTAGTCCTGGGTATCAGTCCCAGGATGAGGAGGAACACTAGCATAGCAGAGCTTGCAGCTGCTCTGGAAGGGGGGACCCTCCTCACAATTCCAGGGCAGAAAAGAGTGCTCGTGGTCATTCATAGATGAGAACACAGGCCAGGAGATGAGTAAATAACTTACTTCTCCTTAGATCATACCACCTTGGAAGAACTGAAAACTTACAGGTCTCTAGAAGTATCTTTGAAAACAGCTGCACAAAAAACCTGAAGCTTTGGACAGTGTGCCCTCCAAGAAATAGACTGGGAAAATGAACAAACAACAGAAAAAAAATTTATTATAGAAAGTTATTATGGTGACAAGGAAGATCAAAACACACACTCAGAAGAAGACAACAAAGTCAAAGCTCCTACATCCAAAGCCTTCAAGAAAAATAATAATTGGTCTCAGGCCAAGGAAGAGTTCAAAAAGGACTTTGAAAATCAAGTAAGAGAGGTAGAAGAAAAATTAGGAAGAGAAACGAGAGTGACGCAAGAAAATCATGAAAAATGAGTCAACACCTTTCTAAAAAAAAAATACTGAAAAAAATAACACCTTAAAAAACCAGACTAATCCAAATGGCAAAAGAGGTCCCAAAAGCCAAAGAGGAGAAGAATGTCTTAAAAAGTGGAATGGGCCAAATAGGAAAGAAGGTCCAAAAGCTCATTGAAGAAAAAAATTCCTTAAAAATTAGAATGGAGGAAATGGAAGCTATGGATTCTATGAGAAATCAAGAAACAATCAAACAAAACCAAAAGAATAAAAATAGGAAACAATGTAAAATATCTCATTGGAAAAACAACAGACCTGGAAAATAGATCCAGGGGCCATGATTTTAAAATTATTGGACAACCTGAAAGCCATGATTAAAAAAAAAAGAGCCTAGACATCATCTTTCAAGAAATTATCAAAGAAAACTGCCCTGATATCCTAGAACCAGAGGGGAAAATAGAAATTGAAAGAATCCACCAATCACCTCCTGAAAGAGATCCCAAAATGAAAACTTCCAGGAATATTATAGCTAAATTGCAGAGTTCTCAGATTAAGGAGAAAAAACTGCAAGCAGCCAGAAAGACAATTTAAGTTTTGTGGAGCCACATTCAGGATAACACATGATTCAGCACTTTCTACATCAAGGGATTACAAGGTTTGCAATATGATATTCCAGAGGGCAAAGGAGCTAGGATTACAACCAAGAATCACCTACCCAGCAAAACTGAGTATCATGCTCCAAGGCAAAATATGGATATTCAACAAAATAGAGGACTTTCAAGCTTTCTCAGTGAAAAGACAAGACCTGAAGAGAAAATTTGACTTTCAAACAGAAGAATCAAGAGAAGCATGAAAAGGTAAACAAGAAAGAGAAATCCTAAGGGACTTACTAAAGTTGAACTGTTTTGTTTACATTCCTACATGGAAAGATGATGTGTATAATTCATGAGACCTTTCTCATTATTAGGGTAGTTAGAAGAAACATATAAAGACAGAAGGCACAGGTGTGAGTTGAATATGAAGGGAAGATATCTAAAAAATAAAATTAGGGAAAGACTTTGTTTCAACAATCCTGCTAGCAGCTGCTGTGGGGGTGTAAAACCAACAACAACTAGCTCACAGAATGCTGCAAGCCCAGGTTATTTTGATCTGCTTTACTAAGGAAAGCAATATTAAGAGGTTAACAATCTTACTTTAATCCAACATACAAATATCATTCACTCAGCTCAGGGGGAAAAGCCATCACCCAGAGCTTCAGAGCAAATGCAAACAAATTATGAACATCAACAGACCAAATACAATTCATAGTTACCAAGAAAACCACCAACATCTGAGTTCAGCTGGAAGGCCCTTAGAGCAGCTGCCCAGAGTCCCGCACCTCCAGGAGTGAGAGCCTTAAGCAAATACCTCTGTCTTTCCTTTTTACGTACTCTTTAACTGTCATCAAATGTCATCCAAGTGACCAGAACTTAAGCTCTGGTCTTAGCAACTCCCCTTGGGACCCACATGACGTAAAATGGTCACAAAAATGCAGCTTAAACCCACATGGTCTAAAAAGCCTCTGATATCACAAACATGTCACTCAAACCCATGTAAACTAGGCTTTCCCTCGAGGCAAGGAGGTCATCCAGGACTCCTAATTTAATCAAGGAAACAAAGGCCAAACTCTTCAAGGGCACTTGGCTGAATAATCGCTAAGAGCCCATCTTGATTCCCAATACATACCTGCATGAGCTGATGCAAAATGAACTGTACTATGTACAAAGTAAAATGAATCAGCTATTCTCAGCAATACAATGATCCAAGACAGCTCTGAAGGACTTATGATGAAAAATGCTCCCTAACCCCAGAGAAAGAATTGATGGTGTCTAAATACAGATAGAAACATACTTTTTTTACTTTATTTTTCTTGAGGAATTTTTTCTTGTCCATGTTTTATTTCATAACATGACTATTATGGATATGTTTTGCATGACTACACATGTATAACCTATATCAAACTGCTTGCCTTCTCAATGGTAGAGGGGGGAGGGAGAAAGGAAGAGAATTTAGAACACAAAGTTTTTAAAAATGTTAAAAACTGTTTTTTCAAATAACTAGGGGAAAACAAAAATGCTAAATAAAAGCTTAAAATTCTTTTAAAAAGGCAAGAAAGAGCTTTTACAGTGGTTATGGTGGTGAAAATGGGGGACGTGATGGAGAATGCTTGAACTTTACTTTCCTCAGAATTGACTTAAAGAGGGAATAACATACACACACAATTGGGTATAGAAATCTATTTTACCCTACAGGAAATTAAGAGGGGATGGAGATAAGAGAAGGGGGAGGGGTGATAGAAGGGAGGGTATATTGGGGGAAGAGTTAGTCAGAAGTGAAACACTTTTGAGAGGGGACAGGGTGAAAGGAAAAAGAACTGAATAAATGGGGAAACAGGATGGAGAGAAATACAGTTAGCAATCATAACTGTGAAAAAAAATTTGAAGCAAGTTTCTGTGATAAAGGCCTCATGTCTTAAATATAGAGAAATGAGTAAAATTTATAGAAATAAGAGCCATTCCCCAATTGACAAATGATCAAAAAGTAGGCACAGTCAGTTTTCAGATAAAAGTAATCAAAGCTATCTATAACCATTTAAAAATGCTCTATAACACTATTGATTGAAAAAATGCAAATCAAACCAATTTTGAGGCACTACCTCATACTTATTAGACTGGCTAATAGGACAAAAGAGGAAAATGACGAATGCTGGAGGGCATGTGGGAAAATTGAGACACTAATGCACTGTTTGTGAAGTTGTAAACTAATTCAACCATTACATCGAGCAATTTGGAACTATGCCCAAATATTTACTACAGTTCTTTCTGGTGACAAAGAATTGGTGAACAGCTGAACAAGTTGTGCTATATGATTGTGGTAGAATGCTATGGTGCTATAAAAATTGATGAGCCAGATGCTCTCAAAAAACTTGGAAAGACTTACCTGAACTGATGCAAAATGAAACGAAAAAAACCAGGAGGACACTGTACACAGTCAACAGCAATAATGTAAGATGATTAACTGTGAATTACTTGGATATTCTCACAATACAATAATCCAAGACAACTCTGAAGGACTTATGATAAAAAAAAATACCATGGAGAGAAAACTGATGGAGTCTGAATACAGATTGAAGCATATTTTTTTACTTTATTTTTGGAGGGTTTTTATTTTGTTCTATGTTTTATTTCATAACATGACTATTATGGATATGTTTTGCATGACTACACATGTATAACCTATATCAATTGCTTGCCTTCTCAATGAGGGGAGTAGGGAGAAAGGGAGAGAATTTGGAACTCAATTTCAAAAATGAATGTTGAAACTAGTTTTTCCGTGTAATTGAGGGAAAAAAATAATAAAAACAAAAAAGTGTTTTAACATGTAACTGGGGGAAAATAAAACATATTTAGAAAATAAAATGACACTGTACTGGGGGAAAAAAGCACAAACCAAGAATAAGAGAATGATCCCAAAACATCTACAAGCAAAGCCTCAAAGGAAAACACAGCCTAAAGCCAAATTCAACTAGAATTCCTGGAAGAGAAAAAGAGTTAAAAAGAAATGAGTTACAGAAGAAACAAAACTCGAGAGGTAATTAATAACTTGGCTCAAGAGGAATAATATCTTACTTGAATAACCAGCTCCCTGAAACAATGGAATGGAACAAATAGAAGCTATTGACAGAAATAGAAAGAGAAGAAGGAGGAGAAAGGAAGGCGAAGGAGAAGGAGGAGGAGGAGGAGGAGGAGAAGGAGGAAGAGGAGGAGGAGAAGGAGAAGGAGGAGGAAGAGGAGAAGGAAAAGGAGGAAGAGGAAGAGGAGGAATAGTTAGTGATTCCTTGAGACATCAAATAATATTAGTGTAAATAATAAATAAAGTACAAAGACTGAAAAAACAGAAGAAAATAAAACATCTTATGGCATAAGCAAATGACCTAGATAAAAGACCAAATAGCAAAAACTAAAGACTAATTGGACTATCTAAAAGCCATAACCAAAAAAATAAAAACCTAAACATTTCAAATTACAAAAAATTTCCCAGATCTCTTAGAACCAGAATGTAAAATAAAAATAGAAAGAATGCTTCCACAAAATATTCTAAACAGACACATGACCTTAATATTAGAAATAATGCAACAAAAAAATTAAAAGAGATCAAATAACTCTCATAGCTTTAGACAGGAGATACATTCTTTCTTTTTATTTGTTTTATTTTTAATTTACAACATGCAGTTCCACAAGTTTTTGAGTTCTAAATTTTCTCCCCCTCCTCCCCAAGATGGCACACAATATGATATAGGTTTTACATATGCCTTCACATTAAACTTATTTAAACAATAGTCAAATTGTAAAGAAGAATTATAACCAATGGAATGAACTATGAGAAAGAGGAAACGAAACCAAAAAAGAAGAAAAAAAAAGAGAGCAAATAGTTTGCCTCAATCTGCATTCAGACTCTGTAATTCTTTGGATGTGGATAGCTTTTTCCATCATGAGTCTTTTGGAGCTGTCTTAGAACCTTGTATTGCTGAGAAGAGCCAAGTCTATCAAAGTTATGTACCATGTCTCTGTAATCATGTATAGTGTTCTCCTGGTTCTGCTCCCCTCACTCAGCATCAGATCATGAAGTTCTTTTCAGGTTATTATGAAGTCCCTCTGCTTGTCACTTCTTATAGCACAATAGTATTCCATTAATATACCACAACTTGTTTAGCCATTCCCCATTTGATGAGCATCCTCTTGATTTCCAATTCTTTGCCACCATGCATCCTTAATCAAACAAGGGATAAAGCCTATTAAAAAAAGAAATAGGTAACTTTAATTACATGAAACTGAAAATCTTCTTCCCAGAAGAAATATTAATGTACCTAGAACAGAAGCCATCAAACTAGAAAAGCCTTATCAAGTTACTCTCATAAGGGTTTGATATACAAAAATACAAAAAATTAACATATGTATGTGTATGTGTATACACACACACACACACACACACACACACACACAACATATACATAACCAAAAACTATTCCCTAAATAGGTAAGTGGTCAAAAGATAGGAACAAACAGTCCTGGAACAAACAGTCCTTAAACCAACAATTGCAAACTATTAACAACAACATGAAAGAATACTCTGAATCACTAATAATAAGAGAAACGCAACTCAAAATAATGATGACATTTTACTTTATACCCTACAAATTGGCAAAGATTATGAAAGATAGGAATAGTCAGTGTTGGAATAGTTGTAGGAAAATAGCACAATGGTGGTACATGGTTGGTGGAGCTGTATACTGATACAACCATATTTAAAATCAATTTGGAATTGCTAAGGAAGGGACTAAAAGGTTTTTACCCTTTGGCCCAGAAATTCATTTCCTGGACTTATACTTCAAGGAGGCCAAGAAGAAAGTCTCAATATACACCAAAATACTGATATCAGCACTTTCTCTGAGAGCAAAAATTGGAAACAAAATAGACGCTCATTGATTGGAGAGCTAAACAAATTGTGGTACACAAATGTTGTAAGAAATGACTGTAAAGTCAATCAATAAGTGAAAAGATCTTTCCCATCCATTGAATAGGCTTCAGGTGAGACTCCAGGTGGGTCCAACCAAGGGAGGTCTGATTATATCTTTGCTCCTAAGTAGGTCCCAAACCCCTACTTACTGGGTGCTAAGCCAATGTGGGCATGAAGCCCTCAGGGCCCTAAGGGGAGTTGCTAAGACCAGAACCAATGGTATGTGCCTAAGTTCTGGTCAATCAGATGATGTTCTAGCTTTTAGTTGGATCAGATGATAGCCAAGGACTGTATAAAAAGAGAGAACAGAGCTTGGAGAAGCAGATGTGGCAGAAGCAGGAGAAGGAGGAGCAGCAGAAGCAGAACCAGCAGAAGCTGGAGCAGTAGAAGCTGGATGAGCAGAAGCCAAGGAGCAGGAGAAGCTGAAGCAGCAGATGCTGAAGAAGTTGAGAAACTAAAGAAGCAGCAGAGGCTGGAGAAACTGAGGATGAGGAGGAGCAGAAACTGATGACTGAGGACTGAGAATGGGGCAGAGAGCTGAGAGTCAGCTTCCAGAGAGTACGGATTGGAGGGTGCTGAGCAGGGGCTTGGAACTTGTGAGTAATATTCTTACAGGAGGGCCCTAGTATTGGGGGAAGCACAATTATGGCTTGGCTTGCTGCCATAATATTTTTCTGTAACCTCCTGGTCACTGTGGTGAGATGTGCGAATTGGTTTTAGAAGGTTCTCGCCACAATATCGAATTGGGGGCATTGGTACTTAGGTCTGGTCCTTTGGAGTTTAAATAAATGATTTAATTCTTCTGCCTTGTACTTAGAGAATTATTTATATCCTGCAATTCTGAACAATTCAGTCATGCTCATGGTCCTCTTCGAACTTTGCTTTAATGATATAATGAATGATGTGATGAATATAGAAGCATGGAAGGATCTATATGGAATTATTCAAATGAAGAAAGTAGAGCCAAGAAAAAATACACAAATAATTACAACAATATAAACCAAAAGAATAACTACACACACACACACACACACACACACACACACACACACACAGAGCATCTTGCAAAACTATAAAGAAGCATGGATTGAAAAGAGAGATATGAAAAGACTCTCCCACTTCACCTCTTTGCAGAGGTGAGAGGTCTACAAATTTTCAGACTTTTTTGGAATATTTTATTGTCTATTATGACTTTCTTCTTTTTCTCTTTGAAAAATAATGTTTGTTACATGGTATGACTCTCTGGGAGGGTGGAGATTACTGGGAGAAACTACAGTGATTTTTCAAAAAAATCAAATACATCAATAAAAGCTTATTTAAAAAAGAAGTTTTGGAATAGCTGCTATGAGGAAAAGAATAGTGAGGGAAGAGTGAGAATAGTGGGGTGTAAAAGCATTACTTTGAAGCACTACAGGCTGAGCTGAGGTTATATAATATACATTTATAGTGGACTTAACACAGTTTTTTGATGGCAGCAAGTCATGCACGTCACAGAATCTTTTTGTATAATCTTAAAATATGTATAGGTGACATTTTGTTTTTGACAATCTTTAAAGGTGCATTTTGTTCACAATAAAATGATTTTTTTAGAAATACTAATAAAAGATTCTGCTTCCAGGAGCCAAGATGGGAGAGCAAGAAGTAAGTCACTCTCACCCTCCCTTATTGACCTCTGAAATCTCAGAAAATATACTCCAGGAAAAACCCTGGAACAACTGAGACAGCAGAAAGACAAGGTGCAGCAATCTTTCAGCCCAGGAAGCTTGGGGGATTAATGGGAAAGGCCCGTCTTGCTCTGGGGGTGGGGGGACACTACAGGATGCAAAGCACCCTAGCAAGTCCTACCTCAGCAAACCAGGGGGAGATACTGAGTGCCAGGGTGGTGGAGCAAGCAAGTGACAACAGCAGGACCCCCAAGTGCCTTGGCACAGGCAGGGGAACCAGTAGGCCCCAGCTCCAAAAACCACCACATGTGCTGGTGTTCTCCAGCAGCCAAATCTCCCAGTGCTTCAGCACAACTCCAGGAAGCACAACTCCAGGAAGCACAACTCCAGAAGGCACAGCTCCAGAAGGCACAGCTTCAGCCTGCCAGATATCTTCCAGCAGCCAAACAATAAAGTGCATCGCTCAGGTGACCAGGCACCCCCCAGGGGCCAGACTCCCAACTCCCACCCTAAGAGCTCCAGTATTGCTGACCCTAGCTTAGCACCAGGTAAGCTGCCAAACCCCTACAGTCTCCAGCTGCCAGCACCTGAGACCCTAGCACACAAAGACAGTGACCAGGACCTGGGCTCCTAGCACAAGAAGCTTGGGTCAGTGCCCCTTGTGCTCCAGCAGGAGAGCTCAACTCTAAAAGCCAGGAATTAAGCAAACATCATGAGCAAAAAGCAGAAATGGACAATGGCCACAGATTCTTAGGGAAGATCAAGACACAAATTCACAAAAGGACAACATTGTCAATATACCCATATCTGAAACCTCAAAGGGGAATATGAACTGGTCTCAAGCTCCAAAAGCCTTCTTGGAAGAGCTCAAGAGAGATTTTAAAAGTCAAATAAAAGAGAGAGAAGAAAACTTGGGAAAAGAAATGAGAGGTATGGAAGAGAGAGTCAGTAACTTGGAAAAGGAAGGACAAAAATTGACTGTAGAAAACAAGTCCTTAAAAAGTAGAATTGGCCAAATGCAAAAGAAAACACAAAAATTCAGTGCAGATAACTCCTTAAAAAGCAAAATGGGACAAACAGAAAAGGAGGTACAAAATCTACTAGAAGAAAACAATTTGTTAAAAATTAGAATTGAGCAAGTATAAGCTGATGACTCTATGAGATATCAAGAATCAGTCAAGCAGAAACAAAAGAATGGACAAACAGAAGAAAATGTAAAATACCTCATTGGTAAAAACAACTGACCCGGAAAATAGATTCAGGAGAGACAATTTAAAAATTATTGGTTTACCTGAAAACCATGATGAAAATAAAAGCCTGGACAGCATCTTTCAGGAAATCAAGAAAAACTTCCCTGAAGTCCTTGAGCCAGAAAGTAAAATAGTCATTGAAAGAATCCACAAATCACTTCCTGAAAGAGGTCCCAACTTGAAAATGCTGAGTAATATTATAGCCAAATTCCAAAATTACCAGGTCAAAGAGAAAATACTGCAATCAGCCAGAAAAAAAACAACTTAAATATCATGGAACTACAGTCAGGATTATGCAGGACCTTGCAGCTTCTACATTAAAAGATTGGAAGGTGTGGAATACAGTATTTCATAAGGCAACAGAGATTGGATAAGGATCAACTACCCAGCAAAGGAAGAAGCAGAAAGATACACACAGAGTAAAGGTAAAAGACTGGAGTAAATATATTATGCTTCAGCTGAAGTAAAAAAAAAAAGTAGGGGTAACAATCCTGATCTCAGACAAAGCAAAAGCAAAAATAGATCTAAGTAAAAGAGAGAAACTAAATCCTGATAAAAGGTACTGTGGACAATGAAGTAACACCATTACTAAACACATATGCATATTATTCAATGAAATAGGGGACTTCTGAACCTTCCTGATGAAATGACCTGAGCTCAACAGAAAAACTGATCTTCAAATACAAGACTCAAGAGGCATAAAAAGGTAAATAGGAAAGAAAAAAAAAACAACATGTTATTAATAAAAGCAAACTGTTTAGAACCCTACAAAGGAAGATGACACTTGTAACTCTGGAGAACTATATTGTTATTACACCATTTAAAGGGGGTACATATAGACAGAGGGCGTGGGTATAAGCTGACTTTGATATTACAATAAAAAATGTAATTAGGTGGTGAAAAGGGATTGTACTGGGAGAAGAGGAAAGGAGGAGAC
The DNA here is from genome assembly GCF_011100635.1 of Trichosurus vulpecula. NCBI lineage: Eukaryota > Metazoa > Chordata > Mammalia > Diprotodontia > Phalangeridae > Trichosurus > Trichosurus vulpecula. Next base: position 212,448,186 of record NC_050577.1, on the reverse strand, counting down.
AGACAAGTGTAAATTACATCATATGAAAAATCACAAAAACTGATTTCAGCAGAGGGAAAGAAGAGAGGGAAATGAGCATTGTTTGAACCTTACTCTCATCAGATTTGGCTCAAAAAGGGAATAAAAGTTAGGTATAGAAATCTAACTGACCATATAGGAAGTTGGAGAGGAAAGGGGAAAGAAAAGGGAGGGAGTGGATAGAAGGGAGGGAAGAAGTAGTAAGGGAAAAGGGAAAGAAAAGACAGGGGACTGATAGAAGGGAGGGCAGACTAAGGGAGGCAGTAGTCAAAAGCAAAACTCTAGTGAGGAGGGAAAGGGAGAAAGGAGAGAAAAGCATAAACAGGGTAGAAGGAAATAGAGTGAAGAGAAAGAAACAGACAGTAATCATAACTGTGAATGTGAATGGAATGAACTCTCGCATAAAATGGAAGAAGATAGCAGCATGGATCAAAAACTATAATTCTACAATATGTTCTTTACAAGAAACATATTTGAAACAGGGGGATACACACAGGGTAAAGGTAAATGGCTGGAGTAGAATATATTATGCTTCAGCTGAAGTAAAAAAAAGCAGGGGTAGCAATTCTGATCTCTGACAAAGCAAAAGGAAAAATAGATCTAAGTAAAAGAAGGAAACTAAATCCTGATAAAAGGTACCATAGACAATGAAGTAATGTCATTACTAAACATATATGCACCAAGTTGTATAGCATCCAAATTCTTAGAGAAATTAAGGGAGTTATAGTAAGAAATAGATAACAAAACTCAACCTCCCCCTCTCAGAACTAGATAAACCTGACCAGAAAATAAATGAGAAAGAAGTTAAGGACATGAATAGAATTTTAGAAAAGTTAGACATGGTTGACTTCTGGAGAAAACTGAATGGGGAATATTTCACAGTGACACATGGCACCTACACAAAAATTGACCACATATTATGGCATAAAACCCCCAAATCCAATGAAGAAGGGCAGAAATGTTAAATGTATCTTTTTCAGATCATGATGCAACAAAAATTACGTGTAATAAAGGGTCATGGAAAGATAGACTAAAAATTAATTGGAAACTAAATAATCTAATCCTAAAGAATGAATGAATCAAACAGCAAATCATAGAAACAATCAATAACTTCATTCAAGAAAATTATAATGAGACAACATACTCATGTGATGCAGCAGAAGTGGTTCTTAGGGGAAGTTTTAGATCATGCTTACATGAATAAAATAGAGAAAGAAGAGTTCATTGAATTTGTCAAGGAACTAAAAAAAGCTAGAAAAATACCACATTAGAAATTCTGAAAACCAAAGGAGAGATTAATAAAATTGAAATTAAGAAAACTATTGAACTAATAAATAAAACTAAGAGCTGGTTTTATGAAAAAAATATAAATTAGGTAAACCTTTTGTTAATTTGATTTTTAAAAAAGAAAATCAAATTACCAGTATCAAAAATGAAAAGAGTGAATTCACTACCAATGAAGAGGAAATCAAAACAATAATTAGAAGCTATTTTGCAGAACTGTATGCCAATAAATTTGACAATCTTAGTGAAATGGATGAATATTTACAAAAATATAAATTGTCCGGATTAACAGAAAAGGAAATAAAGTACTTAAAGAACCTCATTTCAGAAAAAGAAATTGAACAAGCCATCAATGAACTCCCTAAGAAAAAATCTCCAGGGCCAGATTGATTTACAAGTGAGTTCTACCAAACACTTAAAGGACAATTAATTCTAAAACTATATAAATTATTTGGGAAAATAGGTGAAGAAGGAGTCCTACCAAATTCTTTGCATGATGCAAATATGGTTGCTGATACCTAAACTGGAAAGAGCCAAAAGAAAAAGAAAGTTATAGGCCAATTTCTCTAATGAATATAGATGCAAAAATTTCACATAAAACAGTACCATAGCATTTACAGCAACTTATGTCGAGGATAATACACTATGACCAGGTAGGATTTATAGAAGGAATTCAGGAATGGTTCAATATTAATAAAACTATCAACATAATTGACCATATCAAGAATAAAACTAACAGAAGTCATATGACTATGTCAATAGATACAGGAAAAGCATTTGACAAAATACAACAGGTATTCCCATTAAAAACACTAGAGAGCACAGGAATAAACAAAGTTTACCTTAAAATGATAAGTAGCATCTATCTAAAATCATCAGCAAGCATTATATGTAACAGGTATAAGCTAGAAGTACTTCCAATAATATCAGGGATGAAACAAGGATGTCCATTGTCACCACTGTTATTCAATATTGTACTAGAAATGCTAGTTTTAACAATAAGAGAAGAAAAAGATATCGAAAGAATAAGCAAAGAAGAAACAAAGCTAACACTTTTTGCAGATGATATGATGGTATGCTTATAGAATCCTAGAGATTCAAGTAAAAAAATTACTTGAAATAATAAACAACTTTAGCAAAGTTGCAGGATTTAAAATAAATGCACATAAATCATTGGCATTTTTGTATATCACTAACAAAACCCAACAGCAAGAGATACAAAGAGGAATTCCATTTAAAGTTACTGTAGATATTATAAAATATTTGGGAATCTACCTTCCAAAATAAACCCAGGAACTATATGAACACAATTACAAAACACACTTTTCACACAAAGTCAGATCTAAATAATTGGAACAGTATCAGTTGCTGATGGCCAAGCTAATATTTAAAAAATGACAATTCTATCTTAATTAAATTACTTTTTCAATGCCATACCATCAAACTACCAAAAATTATTTGATAGAGCTAGAACAAATCCAAAGACTTCAGGTTCTGGGATAAGAACTCTTTATTTAACAAAAACTGCTGGGAAAACTGGAAAATAGTACAGCATAAGCTAGGCATAGACCAACATCTTACACCCCATACTGAGGTAAAGTTAAAATGGGCGCATGATTTAGATATAAAGACTGATACTAAAAGCAAACGAGGAGAGCAAACTATTCAGTTTACCTGTCAGATCTATGGAGAAGTGAAGAATTTATGACCAAACAAGAGTTAGAGAACACTCTGAAATGCAAAATGGATAATTTTCATTACATTAAATTGAAAAGGTTTTGCACAAACAAAGCCAATGCAACCAAGATTAGAAGGGAAGTGGAAAACTGGGAAATAATTTTTACAACTAGTGTCTCTGATAAAGGCCTCATTTCTAAAATATATAGAGAAATGAGTTGAATTCATAAGAATGCAAGTCATTACCCAGTTAATAAATGGTCAAAGGATATGAACAGGCAAGTTTTCAGAGGAAGAAATTAAAGAGATCTATACTCATATGAAAAAAATGTTCTAAATCATTATTGATTACATAAATGCAAATCAAAACGACTCTGAGGTACCACATCATACCAATCAGATTGGCTAACATCACAAAACAAAAAAAGTGATAAATATTGGAGAAGATGTGGGAAAATTGGAACACTAATGCATTGTTGGTGGAGTTGTAAACTGATCTAACTATTCTGGAGAGCAATTTGGAACTATGCCCAAAGGGTTATAAAAATGTGCATACCCTTTGACCCAGTAATACCACTTCTAGGACTGTATCCCAAAGAGATCGTAAAAATGGGAAAAGGAGCCACATGGACAAAAATATTTATAGCAGCTCTTTTTGTGGTGGTCAAGAACTGGAAATTGAGGGGATGCCCATCAATTGGGGAATAGCTGAACAAGTTGTGGTATATGAGTGTAATGGAATAGTATTATGCTATAAGAAAGGATGAGCAGGCGGACTTCAGAAAAACCAGCAGAATATCGTACACTGTAACAGCCACCATTGTAGGATGACTGACCTTGATAGGCTTAGCTCTTCTCAGCAATGCAAAGATCTAAGACAACTCCAAAAGACTCACAATGGAAAATTTTATCCACATCCAGAGAAAGAACTTTGGAGTATGAATGCAGAGGGAAGCATACTATTTGCTCTCCTTTTCTTTTGTTTTTTTTTGTTTGTTTCTTCTTTCTCCTGGTTCCTCCCATTAGTTCTAATTCTTTACATCATGACTACTGTGAAAATGTTTAATATGAATGTATAAGTAGAGCCTATATCAGATTGCCTCCTGTCTTGGGGAGAGAGTAGAAGATGAGGGGGGAGAAAATTCAAAACTCAAAATCATATGGAAGTAAAAGTTGAAAACTAAAAATAAATTGATCATTAAAAAAATAAATAAAATATCAATAAGCAGAAGACCCAGGTGAATCTTTGAACAAAAGAGAGAACCTACTGGTTGTCTCCTGAAAGAAATTCCAAAATGAAAACTCTTAAGAACATTATAACCAAAGTCCAGAGCTTCCAGATTAAAAAATTTATAATGTAAACAGTCAGAAAGAAATGATTCAAATGCAGAGGACCAATAGTCTGAATCACAAAGAATTTGGCAGCCAGTATACCAAGGGAGAAGATAGCTTGGAATATGATATTCTAAAGGCAAAAGATATAGGCCTACAACTAAGAATAATCTACCCAACAGAACTGAATATAACCCTACCATGCAAAAAAAAAAAAAAGTCCTTTAATGAAAGAGAGAACTTTGAAGCATTACTGATAAAAAGACAAGAGCTGCTTAGAAACCCTGAAGTGCCAGCACAGGAATCAAGACAAACAAAAAGGTAGACTTGTGTAAACAATCATAAGGAACTAAATAAGGATCGACTGCATAAACTCGAATAAGGGGACATGATACGTGTCCCCTCTGAACCCTATCATCATCACGGGTCACAGAAGGAGTCTAATTAGACAGAAGATCTCGGAGAGGTTCTGTTAGGCCTTAGCTAGGGAAAAGGAGAGGAAGGTTAGGGGAAATTATCTCACATAATCAGATTGCACAAGTGGAAGTCTATATCTGAACTGGTTGTTCAAAGGAAGAAAAAATACACATGCACACACACACACACACACACACACACACACACACCCCAGAGTTGAGTCTATTAATACGTTTCACTCAACAGGAAAATAGGAAGGAGAAAAGGGAGAAAGAAGAATTAGAGGGAAGATAGATTAAAGGAGGAATTGAACCCAAACAAAACAAACTCCGAAGACGCATGAAAATATTCATAGTTGTTGTTAGGGGGTTTTTTTTGACATGGCAAAGAATTAAAAACTGAGAGGATGTCCATTAACTTGGCTGAACTACAGTAGATGAATGTGAAAATACTCATCTTATTGATATGGAAAGTCTGCCTTACATAAATTTAAGGAGAAAACATGTCATTTATGCAATAGAAAAAGAATGGAAAAAAGAAAGTATGATTGTGGGCAGAAAGATGTAGGGTGAAAATAGAGAAAAATAGGAAAAGCACGTAAAAATGAAGATGGGGGATGAGTGAAGAAAGAAAAGATAGGGAAAATAATTTAGAACCAGAAAAGCAGTTTAGAAGACCAGCCGTAAACTAGTCAAGTGGAAATAGGCCAGGCTAGAGACTTTAGGAAACGGTAGGAAACGGTTTAAGAAAAGTATAAGGGCCAAGGTGGGCTTGGTGATAAAGAGAGGAAAAAGAGGAAGAGACAGAAACATCGAAATAGGCTTGGTTATGGGAGAAACCTGAAAATCAAACAAGCTCACTAAAAGGGACGCAAGAGACAGGCCTGGCAAGAAGATCCAGGCTGAGCTGAGGGCTTGGTTAATAGTCATGATGTGGAGAAGACCTGAATGACTGAATGAGATAAAGGCAGTCCATGGGATGAGCTAAGATGGAGAGAGGTGAAATACTAGGGACAAAATGTTTAATATAGGGGTTTGGATCGTGCTTGTTTCGAGGAGTTTTCTCCACTACTAAACTTACCGATTCCGAGCCCCACGACAACTCGGCCCGATAACAGCGTTTCCTTATTCTGCGCCACCGACAGCACCACGGAGCCCGCAGTGAAGAGGGCACTAGCCAGCAGGATGGCGGCGCGGCGGCCGAATACGCCGTTGAGGGCCCCGCCGGCCAGTGCCGAGACGGCCGCTGCCCCCACAGTTCCAGACACCAGCAATTCCTGCCACAATGTGTCCAGGCTGAGCTGCCGCTTCAGCAGCAGCATAGCCCCGGACACCACTCCCGTGTCATAGCCAAACAGGAAGCCGCCCAGGGCTGAGAAGACTGACACAACGTAGACGAAGGAAGGGGTCTCGTTCTGCTGGAATTGCAGCCGCGCCGCCCGCTCCAGATCTCCGCTGTTGCCAAGGTAGGTGCTGGAGCCCGGGCCAGGGCCACCATTCCCCTGCAAGCTGCAGAATGACTCGGTGGCAGCAATGAGGCTCTGTTCCCCAGAGGCGATGCCCGAGTCTAGATCCTGTTGCTTCCTCCGCCTCTCGCCCATAAGGCTGCTCAGGCTCCGCAGAGTGTACTCCACATTCTCGCCTGTCTTGCGGTTCATAGGGGAGCCTTCGACTTCCCCTGTGAGAGAGAAAACGAACCTCCAGAGCCGCGTATGTACAGCAGGTTAAGGAGCCTTAAGCAAAGCGAAGCCTCACAGCTGCTGCTGCTGCTGATGCCTCTGCGGCTGCCTCTTTCCCTCCTTTTCCTTTCTCCTCGGGAGCTCAATACGAACTCGGTACTCGCTACTGCTCCCGCCTGCCTTTTTCTTGTTTCCCAACTGCAGCTGCAGTTAACACTTAGGGAAATTGCTGCCAGCTAAGGAGGTACTGAAGCTTCAGAGCTGGAATACAAGAGGACGTGGAATTTGAGCTGGTCTCACACTCTCTGAAAACGACTCCCCCCAAGCTAGAGACCTGGCGCAGCTGGGCTGAAACGGGAGGCGGAGCCCCACTGGTCACATGTGGCAGTGGCAGTAGTTGGGAATGTTTGAGCTGTTCTGCCTCTGCTCATTAGCTGCCTTCCTGGTGGCAGCACCCAACTCTTACTCTGGCAAGTTGTGGAGCTACTGGGATTGTCCCTTTACATTGCCCAAGGAACAGGTGACAGATAAATTTAGACCTGCATTATACTGGCATTCGACATCTCTAGGACACTAGCAATAGCCTGTTGAGCTAGTGGATAAAAAGAAACTCTGTGTTCAGCTTCTCCCAAGTATGCTAACCTGAACCCTTTCGGGACAACCAGACTTTTGATTTGGGATTGTGAATTGGTTTTGGTGCAATCTAGAGCCCCACTGACATTCAATGGAGCAGGTTTCCAAAAGAAAATCGACTTGTATTGTTCACAGTCTGGTGGAAGGAAACCTCAAATCTCCCCTCAACTTCCTGGCCCCAGGTGTCCTGGGCTGGAAAGCGTCTGAGGAAAAATGTCTTGGCTTGGCACTGATGGTGGATTCTTTTTTTTTTTTTTTTTTTTTTTGCTTCGCCAAGTGTTAATATCCTTTGAAAAAAGACTGAATTAGCTGACTAATGTTAGGACTACCCTGTTAATTGTGAATTATAGATGTAGGGGTGGGGAAACTGGCCAATGAGCCTTCGGTCCTAGAAGCATATACTGGTACCTTTGTTTCTTGCCAACTTATTGGAGGAGGAGGAAAATTGGTGAGCTTACTGTTGGAAATACATGATGAAGTGTAATGGTAGGACCCTGTCCTAATTCAGAGAATGCATAGATGTTCTTTGAATATTTCCTTTCACTCTTTCATTTCTTTCTAGACTCCTTCTGATTTTCTAGACTTCTTTCTCTATAATGCCACAGACATGTCACCTTGGAACTTCACCCTGACCCAGTGGCCTTCTCACCCTAGAAAAGCACTCATCCCCTACACACCCCTTTTTTCTTATTGGTAAGTTCTTTTTAGACACTCCCAGAGCACTCTTGGTAACACCCTATAGAATCCCATTTTGATTTCTCCTTCACTTGCTGATGACTACTTGTTCTGATATTCATTTGAGATTGTCCTTGGAGTAGTCATTGTGGAGAATCTGTCAGTCAACAAGTATTTGTTATATACCTACTATGTACCAGATCCTGTGCTAAAAACTTAGAGAGGTATACCATATTATTTCCTTCTACTCTACTATCTGACTGGTATCCCACATATGAACCTTTCAGCATTAAAAGTACAAAAATAAAAATGACCAAAGGATTGTACATGAAATTGTGAACTTCTGTTATGAATGATTTGTTTACTTTTCACTATGTACAGATTTTGATTTTTGGTTTATTTTATTTTGTTTTTGTACATAATGAGACTCTGGACTGACTCAACCCACATGTACACTACCAGACCAGTTCCCCTCAACCATGAACAGTTATACCTCCTTCTCAAATCTCTAGAGGAACTCTTGAGGGGCAATGGAGTACTTCTAAAGCTATAATCTCAAGGACCTATTCCTGTGTATTATCAATAACAACCACCAATGACTTCCGCCCAAATATCATTTGCTAGCGTATAACAACAATTTGGCTAGCAGTCGCTGTAGAGGTGTAAGACCCAACAAGACCAGCAACAAGAGCTGCCAGCACAGGTAATTTGATCTGCTTTTCTAAGGAAAGAAAGCAACTTTAAGGGGTTTACAATCTCACTTTAATCAAATATACATATATAACTCACTTAGATCAGGAGGAAGAGCCAGCACCCTGAACTTCAGAGCAAATACAAATAGAAATTACAAACATCAACAGACAGACCTTGTCTGATTCAAATCACAATTCATAGTTACCATGGAAGCATCAACATCTGGGTTCGTAAGTGGGGCGGGGCAGGGCAGTCCTTAACAATGGCTGTGCAGAGTCTCTTCAAGTCACACAACACTCTTCCAGTGAATGAGAGCCCATAGACAAAATGCTAACGTCGGAGTTTACACCCTGTTCAGATTGAAGGGCGTCACAACATGTGACTCAAACCCATGTGACCTAAAAGCCTCTGGTGTCACAAACATGTGACTGAAACCCATGTAAACTAGACTTTCCCTTGAGGTAAGGGGATCATCAAAGACCCCTGATTTAATCAAAGAAACAAAAGCTGGACTCAACAAGGGCACTTGATTAAATAAGTGCTCCAAAAGAGAAAACAGTAAAAAAAAAAAAAAAAGTCCCACCTTAATTACTGATACACGTTGCCAGTTTGTATCTTCTCAGTATCAATCAGTTGAAAACTTCTTGATATTGTTGAAAAACCATTAACATCAATTAGCTTTTGCAAAAGTATATTTAATGAGAAAATATAGCAAGAATAGAAGTATAAAAACATTCCCTTTCTACTAGAGTACAATCCCCTCTCTACTACTTTGGTCTCTGAGGAGAGTGAATTCAAATTAAAAGTGATAGCTACAATCACTTTTTCACCATTGAGTTCACTTCTGGGTATGACATAATTAATGAATGAGCTGTTCCCTTGCTTTCATGAAACGGTTTCTTGGCTGCCAGTATAATCCACTGCTGGTGGCCCAAGCAGGTCATTCATTGGAGCTAGCTCATTCCTGGGCTCAGCCAGGGTAAGGTGGATAAGAATGAAAGAATGAGAATGTCTGGTGGAGTAAAGACAGCAACACAGCTGATTTCTTCTAACATTTCCCTCTAAACTATTTTAAAATAATGCCTCAAATCAAATTTTGAAGCAGAGTCAACAAAAGGTCAGGCTGAGACATTTTCTAGCCTAAGACAATTTAGGAGGTCGGCAGGAGAGGTCTGTGACACTTAGTGGATGCCACAACAGAGGTAACAGCAGTTTCAGGAGCTCTCAGCCCAAAGGCAATAAGAGGTGTGGCGGTGGGGGTGGGGGAATCAGACAACTGGTCAGAAAGAGATTACAGGGGATCTTTTGAGGGTACTGGGCTCAGCTGGTGCTGATTGGCAACTCTATTGCCCATTTGCAGCTCTGGGTCATAGTTCCAGGGCAGAGAGGACCACTGGTGGTCAGTTACAAGGGCTCAGGGCCCCTCATCTCAAGTCCAAGGCAGGCAGGAGCACCAGCACTTGCAGCTGCAAGAAAGCAGGGGACCTGGTCACAATTCCAGGGACAAAAGCAGTGCTATATGCTTGCAGCTGCAAAAAGGGGTGCTACCTGGATAAAAACCAGATAACAGACAAGGAAAGCAGTAATGACTCTCTCTGGATCACACCACCTTGGAAGCACTAAAAACTTGCAGATCTCCCAGAACTACTTCTGAAAACAGCAGCATGAAAAAGCCTGAAGCTTAGGACAGTGCCTTCCCAACCTCATGTGAGTAGAGTCCAACTTTAACAAAATTTGAAGTCAAGAAATAGACTGGGAAAATAAGCCAACAACAGAAACAGAACTTGACCTATGATGGTGGCAAGAAAGACTCAGAAGGAGACTGAGGTGAAAAGAGCTACAAGAAAGGCCTCAAAGAAAAATGATAATTGAACAGAAGCCCAATAAGGATTCCTGGAAGAGTTAAAGATAACAAGATAAGAATATCTTATTATATATTATATTGTTATAATTATATTACAATATAATTATATCTAAATGAATATATAAAATATATAATATAACTATAATAATATATAATAATAAAGATAATAGTGGTAAAGGAAAAATTGGGGAAAGAAATGAGAGTGATGCAAGAATATTATGAAGAGAATTAAAAGCTTGGTTAAAGAGGCACAATATTCACTGAAGGAAAAAATAACTTAAAAAGCACAATACAGGCAGAGCCAAGATCATAGTAAAAAGAAGGCAGGGATTGATCTGAGCTCTCCCAGATTCCCTTCCAAATGACTTTAGAACAGTACCTCAAAATTAATGCTGGAGTGGTAAAGCCAGAAAGATAACAGGGTGAAACAATGATCCTGGTCAAAACAATTTAGGTAAGTAGAAAAGATCTGTTGCACTGGAGTTAGAATGGAGCACAGACCAGGTATTTCTACCTATTAAGTTAAGAAGCAGGAAAATGAAAGTGGAAGAAAAGAAATAAAATAATTGAGTCTACAGAAAAAAAGTTAAGTCAACAAATATTTATGAAGCTTTTACTATGTGCCAGGCACTGAGGATACAAAGAAAGGCAATTAAAAGTCACTGCTCTCAAAGAATTCAGTCGAATGGGGGAGATAACAAGTAAACAATTATATGCAAACAAGATATAGACATGGTAAATTGGAGATTTATCTTAAATATAAATTCATTTTAAGGAAAACTTATTGGAAGAAATTTGCCAATCTGTTTTTATCTTGGTTTATAGAGTTTTAAAACTTCTGCTTCTCTAACATTCATTAATTTTTGAAAAAGTGTTTGGGATTAACTTGGTTCAGAGGTTATATATTTTCTTACTTAACCTCTTTGTAACTTACAAATCTCATCTCTAAAATGAAGGGGATGAACTATATTATCTTTGAAGGTCTTTTCTAGCCCTTAGACTATGACACTATGAAATTATTTTCATCTCAATGATATATTTATTAGAAGTGATTCAATTCAACTCCTTCACAGTATCTGAGTTGGATGGGAATTCAGTGGCCATGTACTTCAAATCATTCCTGAACAGGAATGGACTCTATATGATGAATGGTCATCCACTTTTCCTGTAAAGAGAGCATATATAAAGCAGCCAATGCCAATTCTAGATAATACTAATTGTTAGAAAGTCTAGGCAGACTCCCAGGAACCAAGATGGTGGAGTAAGTAGTAAGTTGCTCTCACCCTCCCTTATTGACCTCTAAAAACCCAGAAACTATCATTCCAGGAAAAACTCTGGAACAGCTGAACCAGCAGAAAGTATGATAATATTTTTGCTTAGGAAACTTGAGAGATTAATGGCAAAGGTCCCTCTCACTCTGGTGGAAGGGAAGCAGAAAAGGACAGGAAGCATCCCAGCTAGCCATCAGCAAGCCACATCTCAGCAAACAAGAGGGAGATCCTGAGCCCCAGGGTGGTAGAGCAGGCAAGCGCCAACACCAGGATCCCCTGAGTGCCTTGGCACAGGCAGGGGAGATGGTAGATTCCAGATCAGAAAACCACCACATGTGCCCACAGGTAGGTGTCCTCTGATGCTTCAGCACAACTCCAAGAAGCACAACTCCAGCCAAGCATGTGTCCTCCAGCAGCGAAACCTCCCCGTGTTTCAGCACAACTCCAGGAAGCACAACTCTAGGCAGGTAGGCATCCTCCAGCAGCCAAAACTTCTAATGCTTCAGAGCAGCCTGTGTGAGCAGGCATCCACTAGGGGCAAGACCCCCAGAGGTACAGTGTTGCTCACCCTAGCTCAGCTCCAGGTAAGATACCAGACCCAAATAGCCTCCAGCTGCCAGCACCAAGGCCCCAGTACACAAAGCCTGTGACCCAGAAACAGAGATCAATTTTCAAAGTTAGGAAATAGGCAAACATCATAAGCAAAAAGTAGAACTGGACAATGAACATAAATTCTTTCTATGGGGACAGGGAAGATAAAAACACAAATTCAGAAGAGGACAACATTGTCAATATACACACATCCAAAAGCTCAAAGGGGAATATGAACTGGTCTCAAGCCCAAAAAGCCTTCTTGAAAGAGGTCAAGAAGGATTTTAAAATTCAAATAAGAGAGGTAGAAGAAAGTTGGGAAAAGATATGCAAGGTATGCAAGAGAGAGTCAATAGCTTGGAAAAGAAAGGATAAAAGTTGACTATAGAAAACAGGTCCTTAAAAAATACAATTGGCCAAATGGCGGGGGGGAAAGTATATTGAAGAAAATAACTCCTTAAAAAGTAAAATTGGCTAAATGAAAAAGGGTGCTCAAAAATTCAATGAAAAGAAGAATTCTTTAAAAAGTAAAATGGGCCAAATGGAAAAGGAGGTACAAGAGCTAACTGAAGAAAACAATTCATTAAAAATTAGACTGGGCAAGTGTAAGTTAATGACTCTATGAAATATCAAGAATCAGTCAAATAAAATCAAAAGAATTAAAAAAGAGAAGAGAATGTAAAATACTTCATTGGAAAAATAACTGACCTGGAAATAGATCCAAGAGAGATAATTGAAGAAGTGTTGATCTACCTGAAAGCCAGGATAAAAAAAAAAAGCCTGGACAACATCTTTCAAGAAGTCAAAGATAAATGTTGGAGAAGATGTGGGAAAATTGGAACACTAATGCATTGTTGGTGCAGTTGTGAACTGATCCAACCATTCTGGAGAGCAGTTTGGAAGTATGTTGAAAGGGCTGTAAAACTCTTCATACCCTTTGACCCAGAAATACCACTTCTAGATCTGTGTCCCAAAGAGATCACAAAAATGGGAAAAAGATCCACATGTGCAAAGATATTTATAGCAGCTCATTTTGTGGTGGCCAAGAACTGGAAATTAAGGGGATGCCCATTAATTGGGGAATGGCTAAACAAGTTGTAGTATATGAATGTAATGGAATACTATTATGCTATAAGCAATGATGAGCAGGCAGACTTCAAAAAGATATGGAAAGAATTATATGAACTGATGCTGAGTAAAGTGAGCAGAACCAGAACACTGTACACAGTAACAGCCACACTGGGCAATAGCTAACCTTCCTAGACTTGACTTTTCTCAGCAATGCAAGGATCTAAGACAACTCCAAAAGACTTCATGATAGAAAATGCTATCCACATCGAGAGAAAGAACTATGGAGTCTGAATGTAGATCAAAGAATATTATTTGATTGCATTTTTGCTTTTGTTTGCTTTTGTTTCGATTCTTCTTTCTTGTTCCTCCCATTGGTTCTAATACTTCTTTACAACATGACTAATGTGAAAATATGTTTAACATGAATGTATATGTAGAGGCTATAACAGATTTCATGCTATCTTGGGGAGGGATGAGGAAAGGGAAAGGGAGAAAATTTAAAACTCAAAAGCTTATGGAATTGAACATTGAAAACTAAAAATTAAGTATTCAATTAAATTTTTTTAACAAGAAATCATCAAGGAAAAGTACTCTGAGGTCCTAGAACCAGAAAGTAAAATAGTCTTTGAAAGAATCCACAGATCACTTCCTGAAAGAAATCCCAAATTAAAATGCCAAGGAATATTGTATCCAAATCCCAAAATTACCAGGTCAAAGAAAAACTACTGCAAGCAGCCAGAAAGAAACAATTTAAATATTGGGAGCTGCAGTTAGGATTATGCAGGATATCACAGCTTCTACATTAAAAGATTGAAGGGCATGTAATACAGTATTCCATAAGGCAAAGGAGTTTGGATTACAACCAAGGATCAAATACCCAGTGAAATTGAGCATAATCTTTCAGGGGAAGAGATGGATTTTCAATGAAATAGAATAATTCCAAACTTTGCTGATAAAAGGACAAGAGCTCAACAGAAAATTTGATCTTCAAATACAAGACTCAAGAGAGGCATAAAAAGGTAAACAGGAAAGAAAAAAAACATGTTATTCCATAAGGGCAGACTGTTTACATCCCTGTATGTTAAGAAAATATTTGTAACTCTTGAGAATTGCATCTTTATTATGACATTTAGCAGGGATATACATAGGCAGAGTACATGAATATAAGTTGACTTTGATGTGATGATAAAAAAATCTGATTAAGTGGTGAAAAGGAGGAAGAGGAAAAGAAAAGGCAGAAAAAGGTAAATTACATCACATGGAGAGTCACAAAAACTCTATTATGGTAGAGGGAAAGAAGGGAGGGAAATGAGCTTTGTATGAACGTTACTCTCATAAGATTTGGCTCAAAGAGGGGGATAACATAATCAGTTAGGTATAGAAATCTAACTGACCTTGTAGGACGTAGGAGGGTTAAGGGGAAGGAAAGAGAGGGGGTGGATAGTAGAGAGGGAAGAAGTAGTAAAGGAAAAGGGTGTTGGATTAAAGTAAAATTGTTAACCCCTTAACATCACTTTCCTTAGTAAAGCAGATCAAAGAACCTGTGTTAGCAGCCCTTCTGTATGCTGTCTGTTGTTGGTTTTACACAGCCACAGTGGCTGCTAGCAAGATTGCTGCTACAAAGAGAAAGAAAAGGAAGGGGGCTGATAGAAGGGATAGAAGATTGATGGAAGTGGTGGTTAAAAGCAAAACTCTAGTGAGGAGAGAAATGGAGAAAGGAGAGAGAAAAGCATAAATGTGGGGAAATAAAGTGAAGAGAAAGAAACAGATGGTAATCGTAACTATAAATGTCAATTGAATGACCTCCCATAAAACATAAGAGAATAGCAGAGTGAATTAAAAACCATAATCCTAAAATATGTTGTTTGCAAGAAACACATTTGAAGCAGAGAGATACACACAAAGTAAAGGTAAAAGGCTGGTGTAGACTATATCATGCTTCAGCTAAAGTAAAAAAAAAGCAGAGGTAGTAATCCTGATTTCAGACAAAGCAAAATCAAAAATAGTTCTAAGAGAAATAAGGAAGGAAATTGCATACTGCTAAAAGTTACCATAGACAATGAAGTAATATCATTATTAAACATATGCGCACCAAGTGGTGTAGCATCCAAATTCTTAGAGAAGTTAAAGGAGTTACAGGAAGAAATAGACAGCAAAACTATACCAGCTGGGGCCTCAAACTGCCCCTCTCAGAACTAGATAAATCTAACCACAAAATAAACAAGAAAGATGTTAAAGAGGTGAATAGAATTTTAGAAAAGTTAGATATGGTTGACCTCTGGAGAAAATTAAATGCGGATAGAAAGGAATGGATCTTTTTCTTGGTGGTACATGGCACCTACACAAAACTGACCACATTAGGGCATAAAAATCTCAATTCCAATGCAGAAAGTCAGGAGTATTGAATGTGTCCTTCTCAAACCATGTTGCAATAAAAATTACATGTAATAAAGGGCCATGGAAAGATAATCTAAAAATTAATTGGAAACTAAATAATCTAATCCTAAAGAATGAGTCAAACAATGAATCATAGAAACAATCAATAATTTCATTCAAGAGAATGAGAATAATGAGACAACATACCAAAACTTATGGGATGCAGCAAAATCAGGCCTTAGAGACAGTTTCATATCTCTGAATGTTTAAATGAATAAGATAGAGAAAGGGGAGATCAGGGAACTGAGCGTGGAACTGAAAAAGCCAGGAAAAGAAAAAATTAAAAATCCCCAATTAAATATCAAATTAGAAATTCTGAAAACCAAAGGAAAGATTAATAAATTTGAAATTAAGAAAACTATTGAACTAATAAATAAAACTAAGAGCTGGTTTTATGAAAAAACCAATAAATTAGATAAAGTTTTGGTTAATTTGATTTAAAAAAGGAAGAAATCCAAATTACCAGCATCAAAAATGAAAAGGGTGATTTCACCACCAATGAAGAGGAAATCAAAATAATAATAATCAGGAGATATTTTGCCCAACTGCATACCAGTAAATTTTACAATCTGAGTGAAATGGATGAATATTTTCAAAAATGTAAATTGTGCAGATTAACAGAAGAGGAAATAAAATAATTAAATAACCCATTTTAGAAAAAGAATTTGAACAAGCCATCAATGAACTCCCTAAGAAAAAATCTCCAGGGCCACATAGATTTACAAGTGAATTCTATCACATATTTAAAGAACAACAATATTTGGGAAAATTGGCAAAGAAAGAGTCCTACCAAATTCTTTTTATGATACCAATATGGTTCTGATACTTAAACCAGGAAGAACCAAAACAGAGAAAGAAAATTATAGACCAATTTCCCCAATGAATATAGATGAAAAACATAATAGTTTAAACATTAATACTAAATAATTAAGTATTACACACAATTATCTCAAAGATAATAGATTATGATGATGTAAGTTTTATACCAAAAATGCAAGGCTGGTTCAGTATTAGGAAAACTACTAGCATAATTGACCATATCAACAACAAAACTATGATTATCTCAGTATCATATCAACAAAACTCTGATTATCTCAATAAATGAAGAAAAAGCTTTTGAGAAAATACAACACCCTTCCTATTAAAAACACCACAGAGCATAGTAATAAATGGAGTGCTCCTTAAACTGATAAGTAGCATCTATATAGAACAATCAGCAAGCATTCTATGAAATGGACATAATCTAAAAACATTTCCAATAAGAACAGGGTTGAAACAGGGATGTCCTTTATCACTATTGTTATTCAGTACTGTACTAGAAATCTTAGCTTTAGCAATGAAAGAAGTAAAAAATTAAATTAGAATAAGCAAAGAAGAAACAAAGTTATCACTCTTTGCAGATGTGTATCAATAAGGCAACAATCACAATGTAGACGATTAATGTCAAAACGCCTATGTGATTCTGTATCACAAAATATGAGAGGCTCTCCATACAATAGAAGAAGTAAACCATTTATTCAGACACCAGAGAACCAGATTCTAAAACCAATAAGCCCAAATCCATCATAGCAGCAAAGAATTCAATGCACAGTATCACAGCAGAGAACCACTCCATCTCAAAGCCATCTGCGCCCCTGCTGGGGTCTTGCCACCAACAATCACTCACAGCATAGCCACCAGGTCTGCTCTCTCCCTCAGTTCTAACTTCTCTCTCTCTGAGCATTTCCTGTGACATACTCTTTTTCCTCTCAGCAAGCTCCTCCCACCACATGTGACTTGGGCTTCCAGTGACATAAGCAAGTCACATGGCCTATTAATGGGTAGGAAAGATCTTCAAATCTAAATTATTACAAGATGATACGATGATATACTTAGAGAATCCTAGAGAATCAACTTAAAAACTACTTGAAATAATAAACAAATTTAGCGAAGTTGCAGGATATAAAATAAATGCACATAAATCATCAGCATTTCTATATATTACTAACAAAGCTCAACAGCAAGAGATAGAAAGAGAAATTTCATTTAAAGTTACTATACATATTATAGAATATTTGGGAATCTACCTTCCAAAATAAACCCAGGAACTTTATGAACACAATCACAAAACACTTTTCACACAAATAATGTCAGATCTAAATAATTGGGAAAATATCAGTTGCTTATGGATAGGCCAAGCTAATATAATAAAAATGACAATTTTGCCTAAATTAAATTACTTATTCAGTGCCATACCAATAAAACTACCAAAAATTATTTGATAGAGCTAGAAAAAATAATAACAAAATTCATCTGGAAGAACAAAAGGTCCAGAACATCAAGGAAATTAATCAAAAGAAATGCAAGGGAAGGTGGCCTAGCTGTACCACATCAAAAACTGTAATATAAAGCAGCAATAATCAAAATTATTTGGTACTCATTAAAAAAGAAAGTGGTAGATGAGTGGAATATGTTAGGTACACAAGACACAATAGTCAATGACTATAGTAATGTACTATGTGATAAACCTAGACTCCAGCTTCTAGGATAAGAACTCATGATTTGACAAAAACTGCTGGGAAAACTGGAAAACAGTATGGCAGAAACTAGGCATAGACCAACATATTATACATTGTACTGACATAAAGTTAAAATGGGTGCATGATTTATATATAAAGACTGATACTGTAAGCAAACTAGGAGAGCAAAGAATAGCTTACTAGTCAAATCTATGGAGAAGGGAAGAATTTATGACCAAACAAGAAATAGAGAACATTATGAAACGCAAAAAGAATGATTATGATTACATTAAATTGAAAATTTTTTAGACAAAGATTAGATTATAAGGGAAACAGAAGTCTGGGAAATAATTTTTACAGTCAATGTCTCTGATAAAGGCCTCACTTCTAAAATATATAGAGAACTGAATCAAATTTATAAGAATGCAAGTCATTCCCCAATGGATAAATGGTCAAAGGATATGAATAGGCAGTTTTCAGAGGAACAAATTAAAGCTTTCTATAGTCATAGGAAAAAATTCTATAAATCACTATTGATTAGAGAAATGCAAATCAAAACGACTCTGAGGTACCACATCACACCTATCAGGCTAACATGATAAAATAGGAAAATCGTAAATGTTGGAGAGGTGGGAAAATTGGAACACTAATGAATTGGTAGAGTTTTGAAATTATCTGACCATTCTGGAGAGCAATTTAGAACTATGCCCAAAGGGCTATAAAATAGTGCATGCCCTTTGACCCAGTAATACCATTTCTAGGGTTGTATCTCAAAGAGATCATAAAAATGGGAAAAGGACCCACATGTACAAAAGTATTTATAGCAGCACTTTTTGTGGTAGCAATAAACATTGGAAATTGAGGAGATGTCCATCTAGTGGGGAATAGCTGAACAAGTTGTGGTATATAAATATAATGAAATGCTATTATGCTATAAGAAATGATGAGCTGGCAGACTTCAGAAAAAGCTGGACAGACTTATACGAATTGTTGCTGAGTGAAATGAGCAGAACCAGAAGAATATTGTACACAGTAAGAGCCTCCATTGTGGGATAAATGATCTTGATAGACTTAGCTCTTCTCAGCAATGCAAAGAACTAAGATTAACTCCAGTGGGAGGAGCCAAGATGGCAGCTGGAAAGCAGGGATTTGCATGAGCTCCCCCGAGGTCCCTCCAAAAACCTATAAAAATGTCTCTGAACAAATTCTAGAACTGCAGAACCCAAAAAATAGCAGAGGGAAGCAAGGATCCAGCCCAGGACAGCCTGGATGGTTGCTGGTCTATCACGCACAGAGTTGGGAGCGGAGGGGAGCGGAGTGCAGCGTGGGCAGCAGCAGGATCAACCAGACCAGGAGCTGGGCGGAACAGGCCCTAGTGCCCTGAATCAGTGAGCTGCAGCCGTTACCAGACTTCTCAACCCACAAACACCAAAGACAACAGAAAAGGTTAGTGTGAAAAGCTGCAGGGAGTGAAAGGAATTCCCGGGTTCAGTCATTGCCCTGGGGTCGTGGGTGTGGTGCAGCTACAGAGCTACAGCTGCAGTTGCTTCCAGCCCCAGTCCCACCTGGGAGGAATTAAGTGGTGGATAAGAGCAAGAGTGCAGAGCCTGCTTAATATCTGAGTCAGGTCCATGTTGGGGGTTCTTGGGGGAGGAGGAGCACTGGTGTGGCAGAGCTGGCTGTATAGAAATAGCTCTGAAAACAACAGCGCATCCCCTCAAGCTAGGAACAAAGTACTCTCTACTCTATAAGCAGTCATACCCCGCTAAACAACTCAAGGGTCGAGTAGTTGGCTGGGAACTAGGCCAAGCAGCAAAAACAGATTCAGATTCAGACTCAGACTTTGGAATCTTTCTTTGGTGACAAAGGAGATCAAAACATACAGCCAGAAAAAGTCAACAAAGTCAAAGAGCCTGCATCAAAAGCCTCCAAGAAAAACATGAACTGGCCTCAGGCCATGGAAGAACTCAAAAAGGATTTGGAAAAGCAAGTTAGAGAAGTAGGTGAAAATTTGGGAAGAAAAATGAGAACGATGTGAGAAAACCATGAAAAACAAGTCAATGACTTTCTAAAGGAGACCCAAAAAATACTGAAAAATATACAGAAGAAAACAACACCTTAAAAAATAGACTAACTCAAATGGCAAAAGAACTCCAAAAAGCCAATGAGGAGAAGAATGCCTTAAAAGGCAGAATTAGCCAAATGGAAAAGGAGATCCCAAAGACCGCTGAAGAAAATAATACCTTAAAAATTAGATTGGAGCAAGTGGAAGCTAGTGACTTTCTGAGAAATCAAGATGTTCTAAAACAGAAGCAAAGGAATGAAAAAAATGGAAGACAATGTGAAATATCTCATTGGAAAAACCACTGACCTGGAAAATAGATCCAGGAGAGATAATTTAAAAATTATTGGACTCCCTGAAAGCCATGATCAAAAAAAGAGCCTAGATATCCTCTTTCAAGAAATTATGAAGGAGAACTCCCCTGGTATTCTAGAGCCAGACAGTAAAATAGAAATTGAAAGAATCCAACAATCACCTCCTCAAAAAGATCCCAAAAAGAAAACTCCTAGGCATATTGTCACCAAATTCCAGAGCTCTATGACCAAGGAGAAAATACTGCAAGCAGCCAGAAAGAAAGAATTTCAGTATTGTGGAAACACAATTGGAATAACACAACAGAATAGCAGCTTCTACATTAAGGGATTGAAGAGCTTGGAATACGATATTCCGGAGGTCAATGGAGCTAGGATTAAAACCAAGAATCACCTACCCAGCAAAACTGAGTATCAGGCACTGAGGCAAAATATGGACGTTCAATAAAATAGAGGACTTCCAAGCTTTCTCAGTGAAAAGACCAGAGCTGAATAGAAAATTTGACTTTCAAACACAAGAATCAAGAGAAGCATGAAAAGGTAAACAAGAAAGAGGAATCACAAGGAACTTACTAAAGTTGAACTGTTTTGTTTCCATTCCTACATGGAAAGATGATGTGTATGATTCATGAGACCTCAGTATTAGGGTAGCTGAATACACACACACACGCACACAGACACACACACACACACACACACATATAGTATGCATGTGTATGTATGCATACACACACACACACACACACACACACACACATATATATATATATATAGACAGAGGGCACAGGATGAGTTGAATATGAAGGGATGATATCTAAAAAAATAAAATCAAATTAAGGGATGAGAGAGGAATATATTGAGGGGGGGAGAAAAGGTGAGATAGAATGGGGTAAATTATCTCACATAAAAGGGGCAAGAAAAAGCAATTTTGTAGGAAGGGAAGAGGGGGCAGGTGAGGAGGAATGAGTGAAGCTTGCTCTCATCAGATTTGACCTGAGGAGGGGATAACATACACACTCAATTGGGTATCTTACCCCACAGGAAAGAAGGAGGAAGAAGATAAAAAAGGGGGAATGGTAGAAGGGAGGGCAGATGGGGGAGGAGGTAATCAAAGCAATCACTTTTGAAAAGGGAGAGGCTCAAGGGAGAAAATTGAATAAAGGGGGATAGGTTAGGAAGGAGCAAAATATAGTTAGTCTTTCACTACATGAGTGTTGTGGAAGGGTTTTACATAATGATACACATGTGGCCTATGTTGAATTGCTTGCCTTCCTAGGGAGGCTGGGTGGGGAGGGTAGAGGGGAGAGAATTTGGAACTCAAAGTTTTAAATTCAGATGTTCAAAAAAAAGTTTTTGCATGCATCTAGGAAATAAGATACACAGGCAATGGGGCAAAGAAATTTTTCTTGCCCTACAAGAAAGTAAGGAAAAAGAGGATGGGAGGGGAGTGGGGTGACAGAAGGGAAGGCTGACTGGGGAATGGGGCAACCAGAATATATGCCATCTTAGAGTGGGTGGGAGGGTAGAAATGGGAGGGGGGAATTTGTAATTCAAACTGTTGTGAAAATCAATGCTGAAAACTAAATATATTAAATAAATTTAATTAAAAAAAAGACAACTCCAAAAGACTCACAATGGAAAACTTTATCCACATCTTAAGAACTTGGGAGTCTAACTGCAGATGGGAGTATAGCATAGTATTTTCTCTCTTTTTCTCTTGTTGTTTTGTTTTGTTTCTTCTTTCTCATGGTTCCTCCCATTAGTTCTAATTTACAGCATGACTAATGTGAAAATATGTTTAATAAGTATGCATAGGTAGAGCCTATATCAGATTGAATGCAGTCGTAAGGAGTGGGGAGGAATGGGTGGGGAAGAAAATTAAAAGCTCAAAATCTTATGGAAGTGAATTTGAAAACTAAAAATAAATAAATAATGTTTTTAATGCAAAGAAAACAAGAATTCCGGGGAAAGCACAGGCACTACAACTCCAGTATAAAGCAACTAGATGTCAAGAAGTCTCTAGAAAACTAAAGGAAATATACATGCATATATTATTTGTGTGTGTATATGTGTGATAGTAGTAGGTCAGGGTCAATACAGAAGCCTCCTCTGCAAAGTTGAAAGCCCATGGGGGTGAAAAGAAACTAAAGATTACCATAGGTCAAGACAAATGGAGTGAAGTGACTTCTCAACCCTCATCCACAGGTAAATTGTAGTATGATGGAAGTTATTCCTTCTCAAATGATTGCCTTTCATAGATATAGGGGAAAAAAATCCCATCACTTCAGAGGAAGAACATGTAAACTGATAAAAAAAAAAAGAAAAACCCTTCCTAGATTCTATTTCAGTCAATCAATCAAGAAGCATAAGAGCTGGGAATAATTCAAGCGAAATGAAAGACCATCCTTATCCTCAAAGAGCTTATATCATAATGGAAAACTGAATAAAAGGGAGGTGAAAAGTAGAGGGGAGAAGAGGAAGATACCCAGTGTGCAGGCATAATGGAAGAATCCAGATTGTAGCCTAGTGAGAAATTAAAAGATGAGTGGCCTGGGACCCTCCTTACAAGGAGGCTTGCATGTGTGTTCTACCGTCTCCAAGGACTTTTGGTTCATTTTAGGTTATTATTCTCTCCTGTAAATCAACTTGCTATACATATTACTCATTTTTAAAGAAATGTACAACTTTACAGCATGACTAATATGAAAATAGTTTTAATATGAATGTATATATAGAGCCTATGTCAAATTACACGCTGTCTTGAGGTAGGGGAAGAGGAGAGATGGGGAGAAAATTTGGAACTCAAAATTTTGTGGAAATGAATGTTGAAAACTAAAAATAAATAAATAAACTTAATAATTTAAAGAAGAAGAAATGTGCAAAACCACATTTGTCAGTGTTAATGTGCAATAACATTAGAAAGATGCTCCCCAGTCCTTGAGAGTCACCTGGAACCTTGAGGGGAGAAGGAATAGTCATACTCTGGGGCCCTAGTCTGCTATGTGAATGCGAGTTGCGATGGTAGCCCCAGAAAATTGTTACATTTACATAGAGGATAATTTAAGGCAGAGGTAGAGTACACTAACAACTAAGGGAATCAGGAAATACATCCTGTAGAACATGGAATATGAGATTCGTCTTGAAGAAAGTTCTGAAAGATAAAAGTGAGGAAAGAATGACTTCTAAAAAGGGAGGACAGTCAGAACAAAGGCACAGAGTCAGAAAAAGCAATTTCAAACCATTAATAACTATATTCTCAAGATTTTCCAAAATTACATAATATTAAAAAATATTGTAGACTCTTAGCTACTTGGAAAATTATTAGATTCTCAACAAAAAAAACTGAATTAAATTATTATATCATTCTTCAACCAAGGCATAAACCTATCTACCTCCACACTAGCAAACATACAAAACAACACAAATGAAACCTAAATTCAACACAACTAAAAGATTTATTAAGTGTCTACTATGTACTAAACCATCCTTTGACCAAGCACTTTGCTCCTTCCATCTCCTGCTGGGCAAAATGTGTCCCCTCAGGGAAGTTGGCAAGGGGCTGGACCTAGTATCTTCTATCTGCTCCAAAGCAGTGATTTTTATCTTTGCCAGAACAAGGAAACTTCCTCCTTCTTCTGCCTGCCTGATCTCCCAATCTGGAGAACCTGCACATAGGAGGTTCAACCAAAGAGGAGCCTACCTTGTCTTTGATTTTAGGTCTTCCATCTTTTGCCACACCTGTCCCTACAGGGAAGAGGAAGAGGAAAGTTTGAATGGGGAATAACTGCTAATTTGTGTTATTTGCTCTGTTTATATAATTTCTGTTTTTGTTTTCTCTGAAGTTCAGGTTGCTGACTTTTTCCCCTGAACTAAGTGAATTATATATGTATATTTAATTAAAGTGAGAATGTAAACCCCTTAAAGTTCCTTTCCTTAGAAAAGCAAATCAAATAACCCGTGCAAGCACCTCTCCTGTGTGCTGGTGTTATTGGCCTTATACTTCCACAGCAGCTGCAAGCAGCATTGTTGTTACAAATGGTTGGATCGGTTCTCAACTTCACCAACAATATATTAGTGTTCAATTTTCCTACATCTTCTCCAGCATTTATCACTTTCCTGTTTTGTCATGTTAGCCAATCTGATAGGTGTGATGTGGTACTCAGAGCCATTTGCATTTCTCTAATCAATAGTGATTTAGAGCATTTTTCATATGACTATAGATAGCTTTAATTTCTTCCTCTGAAAACTGCCTGTTCATATCCTTTGACCATCTATCAACTGGGGAATGACTTGTATTCTTATAAATTTGACTCAGTTCTCTATATATTTTGGAAATTAGGCCTTTATCAGAGACACTAGTTGTAAAAATTGTTTCCCAGTTTTTTGCTTCCCTCCTAATCTTGGTTGCATTGGCCTTGCTTGTGTAAAACCTTTTCAATTTAACGTAATCAAAATTATCCATTTTCCATTTCATAATGTTCTCTATCTCTTATCTCTGTCTTGATCTCCCATCTCCATAAAGTTTCCTTATAGTATAACTTAATTATTGTTGTTGTTGTTTTTGTCCTTCATTCTCAAAGAGGACCATGACATCAGGGAAAAGATGACATGACTTGCAGTTGACTTTGATATGAGTGAGGGAGGGCTGTGCAAGGTCACCAACCTCACTTTCTCCTCCAGAGCCATCTGGCTACAATGGCCTGATATTTACCAAGACTACTGGAGATGGCCCAGGATGCATTAGGAGAGCCTGCCCCTTTCAGGCTAAGGTGTTTTCAGGTTCTCACTTTGAGTGAGGTAACGCCCATTCAGTGTATAGGTGTCCTTAAGAAGCTGATCAAAGGATGGACCCTTTAATCAGAAACTCAAAAAAAAAAAATCAAACTGGTAGGGGAAAACCCTCAGGTTCTGCCCAAAAGAGTTACTCTTTAGTATTTACATTCCCTCTGTGCTAGGAGGCCAGGGACCTATAATCTATGAGCTCCAGGTTGAACTGGGTTTAAAGCTTGACTTTGAGAAAGAAATCTAGCTAGTAAACCCAAAGTCAAGGAGGCAGCCTTTGGTCATTGAAATGCACCTTCCTTCAGGCAGAGTACCCTCAGGGAAGGACAGGAGGGGAGACAGAAAAGTAAAGGCAGAGGGGGAGGCTACTCACAGGTTGTGTTTGTCCTTCATTCTCCAAAAGGACCATGACATCAGGGAAATGATGACATGACTTGCAGTTCACTTTGATTTGAAGGAGGGAGGGCTATGCATGTTCACCAGCCTCACTTTCTGCTCCAGAGCCATCTGGGTCCAGTGGCCTGATATTCACCAGGAAGACTAGAGATGGCCCAAGTTGCATCACTTAATTATATTACTTGACAGCCCTTTTATTGTCTGCATCTGGCCCACCCTAGGCTATTTACCACTCCTTAATACCATCCAGATTTTTTACTGTCCCTATTTGTATATTAGCATCAGTCTCACCCCCATTAAGTCACAGATATTTTAAGCATCTTGCCTGCTTCTATTGACTGGAAGAATGTTTGAGTGTGTGAATTCATTCCAGGCAGATGCTGCCCCATACTCTGACATTTCAGGGTTCCCAGCACTCCAAACTTCATCAATACCATGTGTACAGTAAATGGTAAATAGTAAGCACTTAAATGCTTTATCAACCTGTCTACTACTGTGTGTGTAGGGGGTAGAAATCTAAGAACTGGAAGCCGAAAGTATCTCCAAGAGTTGTCTCTAGTAGTGAAAATGGATCCTCAATGACTCTTGAGCCCTAGGATCTGTGTTCCTCAACCTTTTCTTTAAGTTCTCCATGAGGATGAGCCAGTCCAAACAATACTTGACTCTGACCCTCACCCCACATGTCTGGAGTTTCAGCAGAATGAAGCCAGGGCCTGTTGCCTTTGAGGGGATCAGCGGAGGTGGAGGAAGGGCTCTCAAGGTCTTCCCTGGAGATTCTCACCTTTTTGACTCCTCAGGTAGACAATGAGGCTAACCCCAAGGAAGATCAGTCCCAGCATGTGGCCCCCTACTACACTCAGCAGCTTCCAGAAGACTTCCAGAAGCCAGACCACCTCTCCCCAACACGTTACAAAACCAGAGGCCATAGCACACAAAGCCAGTAACTAGGCCCACGGTTCCCAGCACAAGAAACTTTGGGACAGAGCCCCTGAGCCCCAGAAGCAGAGATTCACTTTAAAGCAAGGAAAAAGGTAACCAACATGAAGGAGCAAACCACAAAAACCAAGGTCTATTGATTCTTTTTATGGAGACAGGGAAGATCAAAATACCAATTCAGAAGAGGACGGCATTGATACTATACCCACATCTGAAATATCAAAAGGCAATGCGAACTAATCTCAAGCCCAAAAAGCATTCCTGGAAGAGCTCAAGGAGGATTTTAAAAACCAAATTGGAGAGGTAAAAGAAAAAATGGAAAAAAATTGACTGATGGAAACAAATCTTTAAAAAGTAAAACTGGCAAAATGGTTAAGGAGGTTCAGAATCTAACTGGAGAGAATGAACCCTTGAAAGGTAAAATTAACCAAATGGAAAAGGAGATTCAGAAGCTAAATGAAGAAAATAATTCTTCAAAAATTAGAATGGGGGGGTGGAGCCAAGAAGGAGACTGGAAAAGAAGGACTTGCTTAAGCTCTCCCCCAAATCCCTCCAAACCCCTCTAAAAATGGCTCTGAACAAATTCTAGAGCTGTGGAACCCATGAAATAGCAGAGGGAAGCAGGTCTCCTGGCCAGAATGACCCAAATAGTCCCTGGGAAGGGTCTATCCCATGGTGCTAGGAGGGGAGCGCAGCCCAGCATGGGCCGCGCCAGGACAGACCAGACAGGGAGTCCACCAGAGCAGGCCTTAGGGCCATAAATCATTGAGCTGTGGCAACCCACAAACACCAAAGACCACGGAGCAAATTCGTGGGTAAACTGCTAGATCATATTAGAGAGCAGTCAGGCCACCATCCCTTGGGGTGGCAGAGGTGGTGCGGCAGTGAAGCTTCAGTGTCAGCTGCTTCTGGAGTCCCTGGCTCACACAGTGGGAGGAATCAAGTGGCAGACCAGAGTGGGAGTGTAGGGCTTGCTTGGATCCCTGCTTGGATTTGGGCTGCCATCCTTATTGGTGGTTCTTGGGGGAAGAGGAGTGCAGCTGTGGCAGAATTTGCAATGACGGGGGAGTAGAAGTAGCTCTGAAAACAGCAGTGCAGCCCCTAAATCTTGGGACAAAGCACTCTCTACTCTACAAGCAGTCATACTCTGACAAAAAGCTAAAAGGTGAAATAGTTGGCTAGGAACATAGCCAGGCAGAGAAAAAGGATGCAGAGTCAGACTCAGACTCTAAAATCGTGTTTTGGTGACAAAGAAGATCAAAACATACATCCAGAAGAAGTCAACAAAGTCAAAGAGTCTACATCAAAAGCCTCTAAGAAAAATATGAATTGGTCTCAGGCCATGGAAGAGCTCAAAAAGGATTTGGAAAAGCAAGTTAGAGAAGTAGAGGAAAAATTGGGAAGAGAAATAAGAGTGATGCAAGGAAACTATGAAAAACAAGTCAATGACTTGCTAAAGGAGACCCAAAAAATACTGAAGAAAACAGCACCTTAAAAATATACTAACTCAAATGGCAAAAGAACTCCAAAAAGCCAATGAGGAGAAGAATGCCTTGAAAGGCAGAATTAGCCAAATAGAAAAGGAGGTCCAAAAGACCACTGAAGAAAATACCACCTTAAAAATTAGATTGGAGCAAGTGGAAGCTAGTGACTTTCTGAGAAATCAACATATCATAAAACAGAAGTAAAGGAAAGAAAATATGGAAGACAATGTGAAATATCTCACTGGAAAAACCACTGACCTGGAAAATAGATCCAGGAGAGATAACTTTAAAATTATTGGACTCCCTGAAAGCCATGATCAAAAAAAGAGCCCAGATATCATCTTTCAAAAAATTATCAAGGAAAACTGCCCTGATAATCTAGAGCCAGAGGGTAAAATGGAAATTGAGAGAATGCACTGATCACCTCTTGAAAAAGATCCCAAAAAGAAAACTCCTAGGAATATTGGTGCCAAATTCCAGAGCTCTCAGATCAAGGAGAAAATACTGCAAGCATCCAGAAAGAAACAATTTGAGTATTGCAGAAACACAATCAGGATAGCACAAGATCTAGCAGCTTCTACATTAAGGTACTGAAGGGCTTGGAATATGATATTCCGGAGGTCAGTGGAGCCAGGATTAAAACCAGGAATCTCCTACCCAGCAAAATTGACTATAATACTTCTACGCAAAATATGGATTTTCAATAAAATAGAGGACTTTCAAGCTTTCCCAGTAAAAATACCAGAGCTGAATAGAAAATTTAAGTTCCAAACACAAGAATCAAGAGAAGCATGAAAAGGTAAACAAGAAAGAGAAGCAGAAGAAGAGGGCACAGGGTGCATTGAATATGAAGGGATGATATCTAAAAAAATAAAATAAAATTGAGGGATGAGAGAGGAATATATTGAGAGAGGGAGAAAGGGAGAGATAGAATAGGGTAAATTATCTCACATAAAAGTGCCAAGACAAACCAGGGAAGAGGGGACAGGTGAGGGGAAGTAAGTGAAGCTTGCTCTCATCAGATTTAACTTGAGGAGGGAATAACATAAACACTCAATTGGGTATCTTACCCCACAGGAAAGTAGGGGGAAGGGGATCTAAAAGGGGGGATGATAGAAGGAAACACAGTTTGGATGAGGAAGTAATCAAAAGCAAACACTAATGAAAAGGGACAGGGTCAAGGGAGAAAACTGAATAAAGCAGGACAGGATAGGAGGGAGGGAAATATAGTTAGTATTTCACAACATGCATATTGTGTAAGTGCTTTACATAATGATACATGTGAGGCCTATGTTGAATTGCTTACCTTCTTAGGAGAGTGGGTGGAGAGGAAGAGGAGAGAGAATTTGAAACTCAAAGTTTTAAGAGCAGATGCTCCAAAAAAAAGTTGTTTTTGCATGCAACGGAGAAATAAGATATAAAGGGAATGGGGGGGAGTGGAGTGACAGAACGGAGGGTGACTGGGGAATGGGGCAGTCAGAATATATGCCATCTTGGAGTGGGGGTAGGGTAAAAATGGGGAGCAAACTTGTAACTAAAAATCTTGTGGAAATCAGGGTTGAAAACTAAAATATTAAATAATAAAATAATTGTTAAGACAACAAAAAATTTAAAGAGAGAGCTATTAAATGTAAAAACAAAATAAAAATTAGAATTGGGCAAGTAGAAGCTAGTGACTCTATGAGGCATCAAGAATCAGTCAAACAAAATCTAAAGACTGAAAAATAGAAGAAAACATAAAATATCTCTTTGGAAAAACAACTGACCTGGAAAATAAATCCAGGAGAGACACTAAGAATTCTTGGTCTACCAGAAAGCCATGATGAAAAAAAAAGCCTGGATAGTATCTTCCAAGAAATGATCAAGGAAAACTCCCCCAAGGTCCTAGAACCAGAGGGTAAAATAGTCATTGAAAGAATCCACCAATCACCCCCTGCAAGAGGTCCCTAATGGAAAACTTCAAGGAATATTGTAGCCAACTTCCAGAATTATTAGATCTAGGAAAAAACACTGCAAGCAGCAGAAAGAAACAATTCAAATATCATGGAACTACAGTCAGGATCACGCAGGATCTTGTAGCTTATTCATTAAAAGACAGGAAGAATTCTAATATGACATTCTGAAAGGCAAAGGAGCTTGGACTTCAACCAAGGATCAACTACCCAGAAAAATTGAGCATAATTTTTCAAGCAAGGAGATGGACGTTCAATGAAATAAGGTAATTCCAGATCTTCCTGATGAAAAGGCCAGAGTTCAGTGGAAACTCTGATCTTCAAATAAAAACTCAAGAGAGACATAAAAAGCTAAACAGGGGGGAAACCTTGTTATTCAGTAAGGGCAAATTGTCTATACCCTTACATAGGATTATAATGTTTTATTTATGTTATATATATATATATATATACATATATATATATATGTATATTTCAGTCTTGAGAATAGTACAGTTATTACAACAATTGAAAGGGATATACATAGATTGAGGTTATCAGTATGAAATAACTGATATAAGGATAAAAAAACATAATTAAGGTATGTAAAGGGATGGTTTGTGGAGAAGAGTTAAGAAGGTGGTAGAAAAGGGTAAATTATATCATATGAGGCACACAAACATATTACAGTAGAGGGAAAGAAGAGAGGGAGACGTTCAGTTTTACTCTCATCGGATTTGGTTCAAGGAGGGAATAACATACTCTGATAGGTATAGAAATCAAACTTGTCCTACAGGCAATAGGAGGGAAAAGAGGAAAGAAAAGGGGGGATGGTTAGAAAGGAAGGAAGGAAGAAGTAGCAAGGGGGAAAAGGAGATGAGGGAGGGGAGTCAATAAAGAGGGTAAACTGAGGAAGGTGGTGGTCAAAAGCAAAACTCCTTTGAGGAGTAGAAGGGAGAAGGGAGAAATAAAAGCATAAACAGGGGGGGAAATAGGATGGAGAAAAAGACACAGAGAGTGATCATAACTGTGAATGTGAATGGGATGAACTCTCCCATAAAATGGAGGTTAATAGCAGAATGGATTAAAAACCATAATCCTACAATATGTTCCTTACAAAAAAACCACATTTTAAACAGGGGGATACACACAGCATAAAAGTAAAAGGCTGGAGTAGAATATATTATGCTTCAGCTAAAGTTAAAAAAAAAAGCAGCGGTAGCAGTCTTATCTCAGACAAAGCAAAAGCAAAAATAGATCTAATTAAAAGAGATAAGGAAGGACCCAATATCCTGCCAAAAGGCACATAGACAATGAAGTAATATCATTACTTAACATGTATGCACCAAGTGGTATAGCATACACATTCTTAGAGGTGAAGTCAAGGGAGTTACAGAAAGAAATAGATAGCAAAACTATATTAGTAGGGGACCTCAATCTCCCCCTCTCTGAACTTGATAAATCTGACCTCAAAATAAACAAGAAAGAAATTAGGGAGATGAATAGAATTTTAGAAATTTGGAACTCAAAGTTTTAAAAGAAAATGTGCAAAAAAAAGTTTTTGTGTGCAACTAGAAAATAAGATATACAGGCAATGGGGCATAAACATCTATCTTGCCCTACAAGAAAGTAAGGGAAAAGGGGATGGGGGGGGGAGTGGTGTGACAAAAGGGAGGGCTGACTGGGGAACAGGGCAATCAGAATATATGCCATCTTGGTGTGGGGGGGAGTGTAGAAATGGGGAGAAAATTTGTAATTCAAACTCTTGTGAAAATTCAGGCTGAAAACTAAAAATATTAAAGAAAAAAGTCTTAAAAACAAAAGAAAAAGAAATTGAAGGAATTAGAATAGGCAAAGAAAAAACTAAGTTATCACTCTTTGCAGATGTTGTTATGATTTACTTATAGAATTCTAGAGAATCAAGTAAAAAACTACTTTAAATAATAAATAACTTTAGCAAAGTTGCAGGATATAAAATAAACCCACATAAATTCTTGGCATTCCTACATATTACTAACAAAGCCCAACAGCGAGAGATAGAAAGAGAAATTCCATTTAAAGTTACTGTAGACATTATAAAACACTTGGGAGTCTACCTGCTAAGACAAACACAGGGCCTATATGAACACAATTACAAAATGCTTTTCACACAAATAAAGTCCGATGTAAATAAATGGAAAACATCAGTTGCTTGTGGTTAGGCTGAGCTAATATAATAAAAATGACTGATGTACTCATTCAGTGCCATACCAATCAAACTACCAAACAATCATTTTACAGAGCTGGATAAAATAATAACAAAATTCATCTGAAAGAACAGATTTTCCAGAATATCAAAGGAATTAATGAAAAGAAATGCTAGGGAAGGTGGCCTAGCCATACCAGATATTAAACTATATTATAAAACAGCAGTCATCAAAACTACTTGGTACTGGCTAAGAAACAGAGTGGTGAATCAGTGCGATAGGTTAGGTACACAAGACACAATAATCAATGACTATAGCAGTCTACTCTTTGATAAACCCAAAGAATTCAACTTCTGGGATAAGAATTCACTATTTCACAAAAACTGCTGGGAACATTGGAGAATAGTATGGCAGAAACTGGGCATAGACCCATATCTTACACTATATATCAAAATAAAGTCAAAATGAGTTCATGATTTAGGAATAAAGGCTATTATAAGCAATTTTGGAGAGCAAGAAATAGTTTATTTGTTAGATGTATGGGAAAGGGAAGAATTCATGACCCAACGAGAGATAGAGAGCATTACAAAATGCAAAATGAATAATTTTTATTACGCTAAACTGAAAAGTTTTTGTATAAAGAAAGCCAATGCAACAAAGATTAGGAGGGAAGCAGAAAACTGGGAGAAAATCTTTATAACCAGTGTCTCTGATAGGCCCCATATCTAAAATATACAGGGAACTGAACCAAAGTTATAGGAATACAAGTCATTCCCCAATTGAGAAATGGTCAAAGGACATGAACAGGCGGTTTTCAGAGGAAGAAATTAAAGAGATCTATAGTCATATGAAAAAATACTCTATGTCACTATTGATTGAATGCAAATCAAAACAAATTCTTAGGTTCCACATCTCTTCTGTCAGATTGGCTATCATGATAAAACAGGAAAATGGTAAATGCTGGAGAGGATGTGGGAAAATTGGAATAGTATTACGTTGTTGGTGGAGTTGTGAACTGATCCAGCCATTTTAGAGAGCAATTTGGAAG
The DNA here is from genome assembly GCF_011100635.1 of Trichosurus vulpecula. Taxonomy (NCBI): domain Eukaryota; kingdom Metazoa; phylum Chordata; class Mammalia; order Diprotodontia; family Phalangeridae; genus Trichosurus; species Trichosurus vulpecula. Next base: position 212,414,912 of record NC_050577.1, on the reverse strand, counting down.
TATGTCTAAAGGACTATAAAAATGTACATACCCTTTGGCCCAGCAATACCACTTCTAGGGCTATATTCCAAAGGGATCATACAGTGGGGAATGGACCTGTATTTACAAGAAATATTTATAGCAGTTCTTTTGTGGTGGTAAAGAATTGGAAGTCAAAGGGATGCTCATCAATTGGGGAATGGCTAAACCAATCGTGCTATAGGAATGTAATGGAGTACTATTGTGCAATAAGAAATGAGGAACTAAAGGACTTCTTTATAACCTGGAAAGACTTATATGAACTGATGCTGAGTGAAGGGAGCAGAACCAGGAGATCATTACACAGGATTACAGACACATGGTGTCTGTGAGGACTAACTTTGATAGATTTGACTTCTCTCATCACTACAAGGTTCAAAGACAGCTCCAAAAGACTCATGATGGAAAAAGGTATGCACAACCAGAGAAAGAATCATGGACTCTGAATGCAGATTGAGGGAAACTATTTGCTCTCTTTCTTATTTCCTTCTTTTTTGGTTTCGTTTCTCCTTTCTCATGATTCATTCCATTGGTTCTAATGCTTAACAACTGGACTATTATGTAAATAAGCTCGATGTGAAAGTATATGCAGAACCTACATTGGATTGCATGCCATATTGGGGGTCGAAAAAGGAGGGAGAAAAATTTGGAACCCCAAAACTTGTGGAACTGCATGTTATAAACTAAAAATAAAAAAATAAATTTATAAAAAAAAAAAGAAGGGAGGAGTGGATGTGTGAAGGGCTTTTCATGACTTAAGAAGTAAATGCTCCTCAGGGAATATTGACATCAATTGATCTCTAGGGATAACTCCCCTACCCCAGGGGAAAGGAAACTATATGCTTATCATGGAGTCCTAGAGGGAGGCCAGCTTCTGGGGTTGGAACTAGTGAGGAAACTGACTACTTGCTAGGTCATCATAGCTCTTAATATAATGATACAATATGGTATAAGATAATACAACATAAGATATGATATGATATTATATGATATGAGATTGTTTTGGGGAGAAGCAAGTTGGAAGTGGGTCCACAGATTATGTATTAGCTCAAGAAAGAAGGGAAGGATGCACAGGACATGTACTGAGGGGACCCAGAGCTAGGGGCCTTCATGCTGTGTGCAATGTTGGGCCTGGAGATTCATGGAGCTATTTCTCACTCTAGTCCAAGATGACAGGTCTCTGAAGGCTGGAGTGATTTATGTGGTAGGTGCAGACATCTCCATGCCTGGGTGTCATTTCCAACATCACTAGGGTCTGGAAGGTTGTCACCGTTGCTGATCAGGCCTGTGGACACAACCCCAACTGCCTTCTGCCCATTTCAGGAACTACCTGATCTCAGTGTTACCAGTGTAGAAACCAGTGACAGAGGAGACATGCAGGTTGTGGTGTCCTATGGGAGCCATCTTTGATTGACACACAATCCCCTCTGGTTCAGAGCATCTGTGCATTGTGAAGGACATGACCACTTTGTAGTTGTATTCCACCTGCACTGTCTCTGCCCCAGGTAATTCTTCAGGCTGTTAAAGTATTTGGCATCACACTGCCCCAATTCCTTTTACCACTGTATTTCCTCACTTCCCTTCCGGGTTATAGAAACCACAAGTGCTGCGTTGAGTTCATAAAAAACACTCAGCCTTCACCTGTTCGGTGAAATACCCTTGAAAAATCCTTTTAGTAAAAAGAGGAAAATATTGGAATAATGAGAATGAGATAGCTGCCTAGACATTTTCTTCTAGGTTCCATCAACTCTCCAAAAAAAAAAAAGGAATTATGTGCCAGATAGAACAATTATAGCTAAATCCACAGAATAAGAAAACAACAAGCCTGATTAGTTCAAAGTCTTATGAATTAACATAAGAGAATGCTTATTAATAATGCTTTTATATTCTTACTGTGTGGGACAACAGACCACTGGTTCAAATAAAAAAACAGAGGTGTCTCAGTTTTCTCAAGGTAGAAACAAAACAGAAGCTTTATTTGATCAAGTCTCGCGAGAATTGGGCATCTCCCACTACCAGGGTGGAGATGATAGTGAAGAGGGGCAAGGGGGAGAAGGCAAGCAAGGGGATATATATCCTTGTACAAACAATTCTAAGAAATCCCACCCCAGAGGCTGGACCTCTGTCCCCATTTGCGGGGACAGGTGGCCTTACAATCTAACCAAGAATAAGTTTTACCCAATACCAGCACAGAAACTACATAATTACCTTATAAGGAAACTTTAATGTTAAGATGGCAGTTTGTGAGTAGGCTATGGGAGGGGGAGAGGGGAATACCACCTGATTTCCCCAAAATCGTATGATTTACAGGAAAACGAAACTTAGGCCTAGTGAGGTCCACATCCTAACTAAATTTGTACTATTTGAGTATCACCTTGCCTGAGTTATTCATAGGGAAGCTTTCACAATCTTGTATTCCATTCACAGCTGAACTGACATCTACAAATCTAAAGAAGACGGGGGAGAAAGACATTCCTAAAGGCTAAATAATCAGATTCCCGCAGACTCAAATTTATCCCATTTCCCTTTTCTCTAAATACTGATTCTCAAACTTTAATAATACATACATACATACATACATATATATATATATACATATACCCTGTGAAGTCTTCACACTTTATTCCCTCACTACCTCACACATTACTGAGCACCCCTCTTAGATTAGCCTATAACCTGTCAAGCAGAGACGTACACAAGTCCACTTATGAGTTTGTGTTTAGATCCCAAACAGGGACCTCCCTCCTTCTGCAGAGACTTTGTTGGTACGTTGCACCCACTGACTTCCACCCCAGTTGCAACAAGTAGCAGATTGATTTTGCCCAGCCATGTGGGGAGGTACCTTTTGCCTGGGAGGGAAATGTCTAGGGAACCCCAAAGCAGCAGAAACTCTCACCAGAACACCCTACACACTTCCCTCAAAGCTTCAAAACATGATTGTGGCCCCACCTCAGCCTAGAACCTTTTTCTCATATTTTACTTAAAAAAAACTGAGGCCCTTTGCTGAGAGCTCCCTTTCCCATTCTCTTCATCTCATATCACTCAGACACCTTCTGCCACTATTTCCTTCACCCCAATCTCATACGAAGAGGTGGCACTACTTGACAAGGCAAACCTCTGTGTAAGGGATTCCATTCCATTCTGTCCCCTCCAACACATTGCCCCTCAGCCATCCTTGCTCTCTCACTTATCTTTCATCTTTTCCTGTCTACTGGCTCTTTCCCCTCAGCCTATAAACATGCCCATGTCTCCCCTATCCTCAAAAAACCTTCACTTGATCCTTCCATCCCTACTATCATCTTACATATCTCATCTGCCCTTTGTGTCTGAAGTCCTCAAAAAGACCATCTACAATAGGTACCTCCACTTTATCACCTTCTTAATCTTTTACAGTCTTTTTTTTTAACTCCTCATTGCATTGATACTGCTCTCTCCAACATTATTAATGATCTTCCACTTGCCAAATCCAGTGGCCTTTTATCAATCCTTATTCTTCTTGACCTTTCTGGAGCCTTTAATACTATCAATCAGCCTCTTCTCCTTGATGCTAACTTCCTTCTAGGTTTTCAGGACACCACTTTCTCCCACTTCTCCCCCTACTTATCAGACCGATTCTTCTTAGTCTCCTTTACTGGATTCTTATTTAGGTCATGGGTATCCCACAAGGCCCTTTTTCTGTCCTAGACCCTTTTCTCTTCCCCGTCTGTATTACTTCATTTGATGTTTTCATCAGCAACCATGGATTTAATTATCATTTCTGTGCTGATGATTCTCAAATCTACTTATTCACCCCTAATCTTTCTACTGATCTCTAATATCATATCTCCCACTGCCTTTCAGACACCTCAAATGGGATATCAAAGGATATCTTGAACTCAACCTATCTAAAATGGAAGTCATTATCTTTCTCCCTAAATCTTCTCCCCTTGTAAATTTCCCTTTTGCTGTTAAGAATAGCACCATCCTTTCAGTCCCCAAGGCTTATAAGCTAGGCATCATCCTTGACTCCTCACTGTCTCTCAATCTGTTGCCCAGGTCTGTTGATTTTACCTTTGCAACATCTATAAAATGTACCCCCTTCTATCTTCTGATAGTGACACCACATTGGTACTGGCCCTCATCACTTATGTCTGGACTACTGCAATGGCTTGCTGGTTGGTCTCCCTGTCATGAACTTCTTTCCACTCCAATCCATCTCCTCCATTCAGTCACCAAAGTGATTTTCCTAAAGGGCAGGTCTGACCATGTAATGCCCCTGGAACAGTAAGACAATAAACACAACATCAATGATAATCGTAAATATGCCTATGTAGTTCTGTATTGCAAAGTATGAGAGACTCTCCGTAAAGAAGGTAAAAGAAGTATATCATTTATTCAGACACAAGAAAACTATATCCCATAACCAAATGTTCAGCTCCCACAGCCAGTCAGCCCACTTTATTGTAACAGCAAGGAACTTAAAATACCATATCACAGGCCTGGAGACTGCCATCCCAAAACCTCTCTGACACCCCGCTGAGGTCTTTCCCGAAACAAACTCACAGTACAGCTAAGTCAGCCTGTTCAGTTCTAACAATCTCGAGGGCGGCCATTAGCAGCCATTAGTAGCCATAACATCTCTCTCTCTCTCTCTCTCTCTCTCTCTCAGCATTTTCTGTGACATAACTTCCTTTTCCTGTCAGGAAGCTCCTCCCATCACATGTAATCTATGCTTCTTGTGATGTAAGCAGGTCACATGGCTTATTAATGGGTGGGAAAGATCTTCAAATCTAATTGATACTACAGCCCCCTACTCAATTAAGACTCTAGTCTGGGTATCCTAGCCAGAGGCAAGCATCCTTTTCTAGGGCTTTGATGATGGACTTATCATCAGGTGATGCCATACTCTATATAGGTATTTACAGCCATCAGAATATACAAAGAATTCTTATTGTGGTAATGGCCTTATATAGTCAATTTGCCAAGAGTGTGTTGGTGCATACCCCTCATGGGATTTTCATGGGCTGGAGATCTAGGATGTCCCTTCAGAACTGACAAGATTTGCAGTATTTGGGAGCATGGTTTGACTTGTTATAGGTGGTATGGAGTTCTCTCTCATGGGCTCACAGCTGCATGATTTTCTCATTATTATGGCCTATGTAAGCATGAATTCACTGGGCAATGGAAACTATCTGAGCTGCACAGGCCTGGTCAGCTTGTTTATTCCATATCATTTTGGTGGGAAGGGGACTGTCTTGTGGGCAGAGACACAAGCTACACAGAGTATTCAATTGCTGACATTGGAGGTGCTGCTTTTCCACAGTGATGCTCCCTAGTCAGCCAGTTGGTCATGGGCCTGAACACACACAACTAGGAGACTTTAATTTTATCTAAAGTGTAAACAGAATCTAATCTAGGCAGATTCTAGCCCTAAAAGCATTAACCTATGATCTTGCACCCCTTCACTATAGTTTACGGTAACCTAACTCATGAAGGAGAAAACCAAGCAGAGTGGTCTGGGTAGAGACGGATTCCTCTGTCCAGATTGCTGGAGGAGACTGTCTCATGGTCAAGCCATGTTCTCAGTAGGAAGAATTGAAAACTTTCAGCCCACCTTGGAAGGATTCTGCCAATCAGGGTTGATATATTCTGTCAGGGGCATGCCCTTTCAAAAAAATATTTGAGGCATTCAGTGTCTCCATTAAGTGTCTTTGATTACTGACAAAAACCTCTGACCACCAATTTATTGATTATCTGCTAGTCTAATTAATAAAATGTTTATTTACCCAGAAACTCTGTCTCAGGATTTTCATTTGTGTCATACTCCTGGCTGAATTGTGAAGTACTAGCAAATGCTGGTGGGTATGTTACACCGAGTGTCATAAAAATTGTTCCTCTGATTATGCTGGTTTATTGGCACTTGCTAGTTGAACCAATGTCTAAGTCTTTGCAACATCAAACTGATGATGCCTATGCTGTGGCTGGGCTTTTGGCCCAGGCATTCTTAAACACATAGAATACAGATTTTCCTGGCCTATAACTATGGCTGGCAGTAGGTCTTAAAGCCAATGAGGAAGAGTAGGAAACCAGCCACCAAGGCTAGTCAGGGAGTCAAACAGGGCTGCTGGCTGGCATGACATAGAGGGATATGTCAATGCTGGGAGTTCATGCAGTTAAAGTATAATAGAATTGGGGAAAGATAGAAAACAAAAAAGTGAAGAAAGCTGCAGACTCCTCTGGGCCTGTCTTGAAAGAATTTTTAGGGTCCTTATTAGATACTGCCCAAATAAATCAGCACAGAATACAGACAGGTAAACTGTAGCTTATTTACCCAAATGACATATACCATTCGTAGGTGATGGACACATGTCTGACAACTCTGCAGAATATATATATATATATATATATATATATATGTGTATATATATATATATATATGCATATATATACACATGCACATATATATATATATATATGTATGTATATGTGTATATAGGCAGCTAGACAGCACAGTGGGTAGAGGGAGGAATGGAGAGGAAGTGAGAGAGAGAATTTTTTATATTAATGCAGCATCTCTTTCCTGTCAGCTAAATTAGATGGGATGCAATTGTCACATTTGTCTATATCTCCAACATATTTGTCAATATCTCTAACATTTCAGGAAATATGTCTGGGCTTCTGGGGAGAATTTGACATCATCTTTTCAAATGCCTCCTCCAATGGCCGGAACCTAAGAATCACAACAAAATTCATGCGACAAAATTGCAGTTGGCCTTATCCAAATTAAAAAAAAAAAACAAAAAACCCAAACTCAAGCAGTGTTGGACAGTGGTTCCAAACCAAAATCCCAGAGCCGTGGCTTCGTCTGCATTCTCTCACTGTTGTGGTTTCTTCATGCCAAAGCTTGGCTGTGTCCTTAAACAATTACAAAACTGAGGGCCCTCTTGTTCAGTTAATGCCAGGATTTAAATCCCAAATTGTTTCCCTTGAAGGGACAATGCCTTTTCTAACAAAACTTGGCTTTCTATTTTTAAAGGAGAAACCAAGCTACCAAGTCTTTTTTTACTAGGTTCCCTGATTTAGACCCTACTGGCTCTTGAAGCTTCCTCTCTCAGTCCCTCTCCAGGCTGTCATTCACTCCCCTCCAGCCATCTCTTGCTTTCTAACCCCAATTCCTCTGCTCTTCTGGCTAGGGCTAAGTAAACCCTTAATCCTTTAAATCCAGCCACTTGGAGTCCTTCTGCCCTGGTCTCTGGGCAGGTCAGTACTCCTGGGGGCCAGAATCCAGGCCGGACGGGTGCTCTAGTCCCAGTGATTTTGGATTTACCACAGAGAGGTTAGAAGATTCCAGGGTTAGCAGCTTTTAGCTGCTTGCTGCCTCTTATCTCCTCCCCCCGAAGTTTGCATAGGGTTCATTTTCCGGCCCGGGGGTGGGGCGGTAAGGAGGACTACTCAGGAAGGGCGGGGTAGCGGCTGTTTTCCCAAAGCGGCCAAAGCCACTGAGCGTGCCTGCTTTGGGGACTTTCCGGAATCTGCTGGATCAGCCTTCCCTAGTCCCTTGTTGGAGTGCTCCGCCTCAGGGTTAGGGCCAGGGGAGGGCCTCGGGAGGGAGTCGGGACCGTCATGGCCAGTGGCTGCAGCCTCGGAGATGAAGAAAAAGAAGAGGAAACTCTAAAGAAGTTGATAGTTAGGCTGCAAAATGTCCAGGAAGGAAAACAGATAGAAACCCTGATCCAGATACTAGAGGATATGCTGATGTTAACGTACTCTGATCACGGTAATCTTTTAGCCCTTGTTTCTTCATTTTTTTTTTAAACTTGGGGCAGATATAGCAATCTAAGGAATATATCCATATCCATGCAATCATGGGCCCTTCTAAGGAAATTCATTGGAGATAGTTTTTCTGCATTGGCTCAAACTTTTCGGGGAGCAGAGATCGCTATTTGGAAGGAGTTGAAAACGAAAAGGACTTGCTTTCACTTATTTTCTTTTACTCTTCTGATTTAAAAAAGCTACAGTGAATAATAGTTTTCTTCTGTTTTCTTACCTAGCTTCCAAGTTATTTCAAGGCAAAAATGTCCATATGCCTTTGCTTCTTGTTTTGGATTCCTACATGAGAGTCGCAGGTGTGCAACAGGTAAAAAAATATACTTTATTTTATCTTTGCCCTTTCCTGTTTGGAAAGAAATGTTTTAAACTCCAAGTTCTTGGGAGAAAGTGTTCTGATGTGCTTGGTCTTACTACTAAGGATACTATTTTTGTGTTTACTGTGATTTTTAAAATGGAGAGGTTGTTAAATGTTTTTTGAATGTGTTTTTTTTTTTAAATGCAAAAGGATAGTGACTCATAGTGAATTAGTCTTAGAAGAATAGCATAAAATATGTGGACCGAGGACAATTGTAGTGGAATTGTTTATGGAGGAGGCTGTTAGGGTAGAAAACAAGGAGTATTAGGGGAGTGAAGATTATCTGAGGTGGGAGATGAATATATAAATATAAATGTTTAACCATTTATTATGGTTCTAAGTGTAGTACTGTAGCTTAAATAGCCACTAAAATATTTAGCTGTTTATCAGTTGTGTTATATAATGTAACCTCCTTTTTATCTTTACATTTCCAACAATAGTACAGTTCTTTTACTTGGTAAGTGCTTTGTTGTTGTTCAGTCCTGTCTGACTCCTGACTCTTTGTGATCCTATGGACCATACGTGATTTTTGTTTTTTTTGGGGGGGGGGGCAAAGATACTGGAGTTGTTTGCCATTTCCTTCTCCAGTGGATTAAGGCAAATAGAGATTAAGTTACTTGTTTTAGGTCACTCTGCTAGTAAGTACCTGAGGTCATATTTGAACTCTGGTCTTCCTGATTACAGCCTAGCCACCTAGCTGCCTCTAAGTGCTTAAAAATGTGAACCCTAATTAAGATAATAACTATGTTGTTAAGACCTTCATTTGGGATACAAATTTTTTCTTTAATACAGTTCAAAAGATCTTAGATTTAGAACTAGAAGTGATCTCAGGAGTTACCAAATCCAATTCATCTTACAAGTTAGGAAACTGAGTCACAGAGGTTAATTGATTTGATCTAGGTCCCTCAGATATTAATATTAGAGAGAGGGTTCTAGACCAAGCCCTCTAATTTCAAATCCAATTTGTCATACATATATATTGGACTCAGTAACATCCCTTATTGCTATGCTTTGGCTCAGTTTGCTTTGCAGTATCTAATGAGTGCTTTGATGTCTTGCCCCACCCCGTTATATTTAATTTGTAGTATATAATCAATTCCAAATAAAATGAAAGTAAAACAGAGTAGTAAAATTTCTATAATCTGACATAGGAACCACAGGAATTAGCTGTGCTGCATGGGGTGTGCTACATTTATTAAAAATTAAATATTATGACAGCTGAAAATGTGGTTTATAGTCAAAATAGCCTCTGTAATACTGATAGAGTTTTAAAAGTATAAATTGAGCCCTGTACAAGTAGGCAGGCTCATTTCATGCATTCGCAAAAGGAAATGAGTTTTTCATTTTCAGCATGGTTAGGTGGCTAATGGAAACTGAACTTGGTGAATGTTGATAGCTAACACGATATTAAATATACTCATTTGGGAGGCTAAGAAAATTTTTAAGCTATCTAAATTAAAGGACAACTAGATAATTTTGTGTAGTCCTTTACATGGCAAGAAAAACATTCTCTTTTCCCCAAGTTACTGTGTGTTCTTTCAGTTTGAGTTCAGATGTAAACAGAAATAAAATTAAAACAAAGATATGATAAAGACTTTTTTATATTTTGTGACACTAGACCATTGTCTGACCAAAATAAAAATTTCATATAGGGCATATTCCAATATTTAATTTCAGCAGCCAGTCATGAAATGTTTATTCTCTGTGAAGTACTGTTGTGGACCAAAACATAAAGATAATTAAGACATAGTCCATGTCCTCTGGTACTTATAGACAGGTTTTTGATTTTGTTATATTCTAATGATCTCCTGTGTTATCTTTTTTTATTTAAGTAATTTGGTGTTTGTCAGGTGATCAATATTTACCTTCTTCCATTAACGTTTGAGTTAGGTCTAAGGCAATTGATGGTATCAAGAATCCTCTGGAAACAGACTGGTGTAAGCTGGACTTTATCTGTATGGTCCATAGGAGTTGTTAGACTGAACCCCTGGCATACTAAGGCCTTCTAGCCTGCTGGATACTCTCCAGATCTGGGACAGCTCAGTATTGTACCTATATCTTTGTGAGGTAGCTCAGAATTGTATCCTCCAGTACAGGAATGTTTGATGGGTTCTGTGATAAAGGCACTCAGAAGGAGGTGTAACACCGCCAATGTTCAGGGCAATGGAAGCCTGACTTAAAAGTTTAATAGTTTTATCATTTTCTCATTTGGTGGATAGAGTTCACAGCACCTTATTTTAAAAAGGGAAGCAACCTCTTGGAGTGGTAGTAGTCATGTAATAGTGGTGATGGTGATGGTGGTGGTGGTGGTGGTGGTGGTGGTGGTGATAGGAGTAGTACTACCACCACTGCTACCACCATTACTAATAATAATGGTGCTAGACACTGTGCTAAGTGCTTTACAAATATTACCTTATCTGATCCTCACAACAACCTTGCGAAGTAGTTGCTATTATTATTGTCATTTAACATTTGAGAAAACTGATGCAAGCAGGCTTGTAGAATGATAGAATTTTTCCCCCTTTTTCTGTCATGCCAGACTGTCTGTAGATAGATCCTGCTGTACACAGCCTCCTGATCACACCTGGAGTTTTGTGTTATGTTCTAGGCACCACAGTTTTGGAAGAATTTAGCCTGGATATCAGAATAAATTTCCTAATAATCAGAGCTGTTCAAAATTGCAATTGACTACCTCAAAAGGTAATAGGTTCTCCTTCCTTAATGGTCTTTAGGCAGAGACTGGATGCCTACTTATTGGCTATGTGGCAGAGGCATTCTTTTTTGAATGTGACCACTTAGGTGCCTTCTGTCTCTAAAATTCAATAAAGTATAAAGTGATAAAAAGAGCACTGGACTTAGGACTCAAGAGGCATAGATTTGAAATCAGGTTTTAATGTTAGCTGTTTCTTGTCTCTACGTTGAGGAGTACCTGTGTTATTTAACTCTGATTGTGAGAAAAGTGCTTTGTAAATCATAAAGTGTTATAGCAGTAGTTAGTAAATAAATATCTATTAAGCATTGACTATGCGCCTTATTTATAATTATAAATGAAGTAGCCATTGGAAATAGCTGTGGTGTAGTTGATGGAGAACTGGCCTCAGTGCCAGGAGCACTTAAGTTTAAGTCACACCTCTGACAGATACTGGTTATATGACCATGGCAAGTTACTTAAGCATTCGAGTGCTTTAGACAACTCTTTTTTAAAAAATTAAGTTTTGTTTCCAGTTCTAAATTCTCTCCCTCCTACCTCCTTCTCTCCTTCCCACATTGAGAAAGCAAGAAAACAAAACTTGTAACAAATATGTATAGTTAAGCAAATCATGTTAAAAAAAAATGCCTCAGTATGCACTGTGAGTCCTTTCTAGCTAGAAATGAGTAGTCTGTGGCATCATGAATCTTCTGGACTTGTGGTTGGTCATTGTGTTAATCAAATTTTCTAAGTCTTTCAAATTTGCTTGTATTTATGATATTATTGCTGTTGTATGAATTATCCTACTTACATTCACGATTTTACATTAAGAGACCCCCTGTGAACTGCAAAGATCTGACGATTTGACGTCACCCACCTGATCATTTAGCCCTGGGACTTGGTCCTTAAAAGAACTCTTACGTTGTTTTATTTTATTTTTATTATATTTTTGTTTTAGTTTGTCTCTTCCTATTTCAGTGCTGCCTGTATCAGGCTTCTTGTATACTGGAGTAAAGAGTTATAGCCCTAAAGTCATGGTGGAAAGTTCTCTAGACGTTTAAGGAGCTTGACTTTCTAAGGGATGTAATATGATGGGAACAATATCCTAACCCCTCCATCCATGCAGATTTGGCTAGTTGCTTAAAAAGTATTGAAACATTCTTCCAAAGTTTGTTGCCTCAGGACTAAAGACTCAGAGTTAATATTACTTCCTTGTTGCCTGAGTACAGAGCAGCCACCCGGGAGCCCTATGGCCATTCTGATGCTTGGCTGGTGGGATCATAGTGGGTACCTCAGATAAGGGAGCTTCTATTAGCTGAATTAATTTTCATTGTCCTCAGTGCCTCTTCTTGTTGTTCTATCTCCTGCTGTGGATAAGTAAAACTTTTTTATGTTAATGGTTGAATGAGACACTTTAAGTATCTCAACTTATTCCAACATTCAACCCAAACTTACCAGGAGTCTGACCTGAGTGAGTCCTGTCCCAGAACAATTCCACTTTTGGATCTTAGCCATTTCAGGGAGGTTGCTCTCTGAAGCAAAGTCTACTAATTAATTCCAAAAGCAATTTTGTTATTTTTTTAAACCTCTTTATTGAATATTCTGGAAACATTTATTAATTTTCCTATTTTTTGAGGAAGGGGTATGAATCTTTCCATAGCTTCCCTTTGCTGATGAGCCCTGTATCTCATATATGGATTTTTGTTTGAAGAGCTGTATCTGTTGTCATTCCTTTTACATTCATACTTACATTACCTAGTTATTAATTATTCCAAATATGCTTTTCCTGTTAAGCTTTGACATTGGGATGCCAGTCAGTCACTTAACATGCATACATGCCTTAGCTAATCTCTTGATTGATTTGTGCTTGATCATCTCAGTCTCCTTGTTTTCCTGGCTTCTCTTAGGGTTTAAGCTCAAAGCTTGGTCTCTATAGCCACTAATACTCTTAGATGATCTTAAATATACTTATTTATTTACATGTTATTTGCCCCATTAGAATTATGATACTTGAGGATAGAGTCTATATTTTTTGTTTTTCTTTGTGACCTACTGGCTGGAACATAGTAAACACTCAATAATGCTTTTTGCTTGACTTACACTGCCTTTCTTCTATCATAATGCTTTTAGGTTTTTTTTTTGTTAGTTTTTTGTAGAAAGCTGCTTTATTGCCTGTTGATACTTCTCAGTAGAATTGCATTGCATACTTTAGTTTTGAAAAATTGTTTCATTTATCAATGTTCACATTGGCCAGTTCTGTTAAGAAAGAATACATTTTAACTTAATAGATGTTTAACTAATATCTATAAATAAACATGTATTTGCCTTTATTACTTTTCAGGTGGGTTGGTCACTTCTTTGTAAATTGACAGAAATTTGTCCTGATATAATGCAGAGCTTAATGGGTCCCCAAGATGTTGGAAAGGATTGGGAAGTCCTTGGTGTTCACCAGTAAGTATTAATTTTATGCAAAAAACAGTTATATTTTCAGTTAGATATACAAATCAAGAATATTTAGATTTGCATTTTTTAGACTCTTATGAAAGAACAAAAATATCTTGAAGATATATTTATTATGCTATATAATTTTAAAATAATATTTTACATGTGTATAGAACTTTATTCTCAAAAGTCCTTTTCCAGTGATTCATCATGGGCAGGGAACTGGCTTTGAGGTCTTGAAGCTTATGTTAGAGGAGACTGCCAACTTCAACTTCAGCAGGTCCTATTAAACTGGGAAATCATTAAGTATGGGCTCCATTATGTATTATCTGTTTGTTATCTGAGGCCTAAGCTGGCTAAGATTGGAAAAGTTCATCACCCAGAGCATTGGCTGTCAGATGATGGATATTTTTGGCCACAGCAACACAAGAATACTATCTATTAATGTATAGAAGGATTGTGAACTACATCAGTGGAATGAATAATCACACCTATAAAACTTATACTTGAATTCACTTTTATGAATATTAAATTCAGTTCTGTCCTTGAGATTCATGAGAGGTAGGTAGACTAGGTAATTATTATAGTAGATGATAGAGTTTTGACAGGTTGGAGTGGGTCTTGAATTCTGTATTCTCAGAGAACAGAAAGTTAAAACTTTAAACAAGGTACTTTTTTTTTTGACAAAATAAGTAACATGGAATAGTTAGTTCTACAAAAATATGGGAACCAGGTAGTGAGTTAGCAACGTATTAATTTAAACTGTGCTTTTTCTTCCTCAAACAGTAAATATATATTTAGGTGGCTTAAACTACTGCTTTCAAAAAGAAGAAAGAGGAAATTACTTCCTAGCACTCGGAGTTGATAGTAATTTCACCAGCTGCCCTTTTGCAGTTTACAACATTATGACTTCATCGATGAGACCACTTCCTTGAATGTAGTTGAGAAAACAAAAAAGTTTCTATAGATGGAGACGTGTTCTAGGGGAATTCCTTGTTGTATGATTTTGTTAGCTCCTTGGCTTTTGTCTTTTCTGGTTAACATTATGCACTCCTTATATTTAGGTTATCCTTTTTCTGTGATAGTGAAGAAAAATAGGATAGTAGAGTGATTCTGATTTATCTCATAGTTTGTGTACAATTTATAATTTTTACTGCAGTACTCTTTCAGATCTGTGACTTCTTTAACATGGGTGTTCCCTTTATGGGTGTAAATGGAAATCCTTTCACACTTCAGTAGATACTCTTCATTAATTGTTACTCCTGTTCTTTGGGTAACATTCCACTGCCAACCATGTACTTGAGGATGTTACTGTTTGATAAGATCTGCCAGACTTGTGCTTCACTGGCATAGCCTTTGAGATTCCTTGGTCACCTCCATGTCACCCTGTGACACTGTAGTGGGACTTTGGTGAAAAATACAATTTATTCTATAGTTCACAACATTTAGTTGTAAATTTGTGTTAATTATCCATATTTCTTAGCTCATAGATTATCAGAATATGATATTTTCAGACAATATATTTTATTTACATTTTATAAATAAAAGTCAATGTGATAGTGCTGGCCTTGGAATCATCAAGACTTGTATTCAAGTCTTTCCATTTACATGTACCAGCTATGTAACCAGAGATAAGTCCTCAGGCAATTCTTTAAGACTATGAGTTATAGAGTTAACACTGATCTGTATTAGTGAAGAGAATTTCCCATGTTGTTGAGAAAATTTCCCAACCCGGGTTCCAAGAGAACCCTGGAGGAATTTCATCCACCATGATGTCTGCAAGACTAATGGGCAAAAAATGAGTAGCTAAATTGAAAGTAAAAAAGAAATTTATGAGCTTATTAAGGAAGATTGCTGGGGCTAGTAGAAGTTCCAGCTTTTTAGGGTACAGATTACATAAAAGTTTTTATAACTTTTAGGCTTACTTAAAATATGTAGCAAATCAGTAGCCTTCAGTGGCAAAAAGGAAATGGGGGTAGTGAGAGAAGTAATTATTTTTCTGTTATACTAATAAATCAAGATTGAGGTTTTTTTCCCCTTCTATTTCCTCATTCAGGGACCAGTCCTTGTAGGTCAGACAGTTTCTGAAGTACTGGGTTGATGATGAGATTTGCCTGAAGTACTGGGTTGATGATGAGATTTGTGCAGATTGCTGGAGGCTGCTGAGTCTCATGATCAAGCCAAGTTCTCAGCAGGAGGAGCTGAAGGCTTTCAGCCCACCTCCTCATTTGAATGTCTACCCTCTTGTTAATTGTTCACCAGATCAGGGTTGATGCCCACCAGGGGCATCCAACTTTTCCAAAGATATTTAAACATTCAGTGATCTTCATGGTTTTGTCTTTGGTTACCTAGAGACCACTGACCATCAATTTATTATTTGCTAGCCTAATTAATAAATTGATTTTTAATTACTCAGAAACTTTATTTCTCAGGCTCTATTTGTCTCAGTAGTGTACATGCCTTGGAGTCGCTGGAGTTGCTAAAGATCAAGTTTGTTCTGGTTGTAAAACTCATTTTTCTATGGTTAGTATTATTAGAATACTCTTTGTATTCTCAGTAAATCTCTAAATAGTGGAGGCCTCCTTCAAGTCAGTCTGGTTCATCTTGTTGTTTCCAGTAAGGGGTGGGGTGGGAGATAAAATACAGCCTGAGAGTCTCTTTTACAGCCCTATGGGGTCTGTTTCTTTGGCCTCAGTGGTTACTTTTTCTGGGGAGAAGTGTCCCAAAACTCACAGTACTTAGGCTCTTCATCTATCTCTTCTACATACTGAACTCTCCCAGGTTTTTTCTTATGGACCTCAAAAGATTTCAGAAGCTACATACCAATAATGCAAGGATATTTATAGTGCATATTATTTATATTGGTATTATTTGAATACTCAAAAGATCTGTGATATTGTCAGAGTATTGAACTCCCAATGGGGAAACCCTCCATCAATAAATATAGTAAACATGTGAATGAAACTATATAAGTCCTAGGAAGTTGCCTGAGATAAAGGTTAAATGATTTGAGCAGAGTTACTCAGTTAACACTTGTTAGTGGTGAGATTTGAACTAAATCTTTCTGACTCCTAGCTCAATACTTTATTTACCCCCCTGCCTGCCCAATTCATTTTAATTTATTTTTAACATTTAAAAAATTTTTAGTTTCAAATTCACTCCCTGCTTCTACCCCTCTTCCTTTCAATTGTGAAGGTAAGCAAAATGTTACCGGTTATTCATGTGGAAATGTTGAAATTCAGGGGCACCTCAAAATGTCAGGGTATAGGTCAGACTGTCTCCAAATCAAATAAAGGGGTTTATTGGGATAACACAATACAACACGACACATCAAACAGGCTCCTCTGCCCCCGAAGGGAGATGCAGTTTAAGGGAGACTAATGGAGATTGCCCTTAACAAGGACACCCTCTGATTAAGGAAGACTCCCACTAGCTAGGAGAGCCTAGGGATTCTTACAGAGAAAAACCTTCTATGGGTGGGGAAAGGAGGTAAACAGGGAGTTTAGGGCATTACCTATCGTTATTATTATTATTATTATTAATTATTATTCCATTGTTGGGGAGGGGGGCTGTTAGTTTCTGTGTTTCGTTGATCATCCTATTTGAATCCCATTGTCTCCTAGTTGTTGTCCTTTGTTCTAGAAGAGGACCAAAATGACATCACTATACTAGAGTCAAGTTTCAGTGTGTCTCACTGTGGCTGATCAGACCAATACAAGCTCGGAGTGCTCTACCACAGGTCAGGCACAAATAGTCCATCTGAACATTTGGGGTGGATACTTGTGCACATCTAAATGTGCACATCCTGCATGTCTTTTGAGCTGTTTCAATTCTGCTTTGCTCATAGAGCACAGCACCTTCTCTGATGTGGGCACACCATGCTGAACGGTTCTGTGCCAGTGTCTCCCATGTCACATAATCAATTCCAAGTTCTTGAGAGTGTCCTTGTATCGCTTCTTCTGACCACCATGTGAATGCTTGCTCTGTGTGATTTCTCCATAAAATAGTCTTTTTGGCAAGTGTATGTTTTGCATCCAAACAATATGGTCAGCCCTTTGGAGTTGTGCTGTCTCTGAAGCAGAATTTGAATGCTTGGAAGTTTAGTTTGAGTAAGGACCTCAGTGTCTGGTACCTTATCCTGCCAGGTGATCTTCAGAATCTTCCTAAGACAATTCAGATGGAAGCGATTCAGTTTCCTGGCATGGTGCTGGTAGACTGTATTGCGCAGGCATACAACAATGAGGTCAGCACAACGGCTCTGTAGACCTTCAGTTAGCTAATCAGTCTAATACCTCTTCTCTCCCATACTTTCCTTCGGAGGCTCCCAAACACTGAGTGAGCTCTGACAATGCGTGGGTCAACCTCATTATCAATGTGTACATCCCTGGAAAGTACACTACCAAGGGAAGTGAACTTATCCACAGCATCCAAAACTTCTCCATTTAGTGTAACCAATGGTTCCATGGATGGATGATGTGGTGGTGGCTGATGGAGCACCTGTGTGTTCTTGGTGTTAATTGTTAGGGCAAAATTAGCACAAACAGTAGAGAAGTGATCCATACTTTGTTGCATCTCAGCTTCAGAGGCTATCAAATGCTTTCAGTGAGGATGAACGTGGCATCAAAGTAAGCTACATCACTGATGGTAAATTCTTCAACTTGAAAAGGCTAGGAGCCAAGATCAAAGTGGAGGGAGCATTGGTGCATGATTTTCTGTTTGCAGATGATTGTGCATTGTCTCCTAAAGTAGATTTAAGTGGTACTTTAGATAATGGGCTTCTCATTGACCATTCTATTTAAATTTCATCAAAACCATGTAAAACATATTTACATATTAGCCATATTGTAAAAAAATAAAATAAAATAAAAAAGCAAGAAAGTTATACTTCAATTTGTACTCAGAGTTGAGCAGTTCTGTCTCCGGAGGTGGACAGCAGTTTTCATCATGAGTCCTTTGCAGTTGTCTTGGATCACTGTATTGACCTGAATAGTCAAGTCTTTCACAGTTGATCATCATTACAACTTAGCTGTATGCACAATTTCCCAGTTCTTCTCACTTCACTTGGCATCAGTTAATATAGTTCTTGCCACATTATTTTTTTTCTGAAACTCCCCCCCTTGCCATTTCTTAGAGCACAGTAATTCTCTATCACAATCATATGCTACAACTTAAGCAGTCATTCCCCAATTGATAAGTATCACTTCAATTTCTAATTCTTTGTTACTGCAAAAAAGATCTTCTATAAATATTTTTGTACATATAGATCTTTTTTCTTTTTTCTTTGATCTCTTTGGGGTACAGACCTAGTAGTGGCAATGCTGGGTCAAAAGGTTTACATGGTTTTATAGCCCATTGGGCATAGCTCCAAATTGTTCTCCAGAATGGTTGGACCAGTTCACACTCTATATTAGCATACCTATTTTCTCTTACACTCTCCAGCAGTTGTCATTTTTGATAGGTTTGAGGTAGTTATTTTACTTTGCTTTTCTCTAATTAACAGTGATTTAGAGCATGTTTTCATATGATAACATAGCTTTGATTTCTTCTTCTGGAAACTGCCTGTCATATCCTTTGACCTATCAGTTTATCCTGAGCTGAGAGGCCTGGGGATCACTTCCTTCCTTAGAGCTGCTCCTGCTCCCACTCAGATATGTTATGTTTTAGTTTTGCAGGCCCAGCGCTCTCCCAACTTAGTTCCTGGCTGAGTTTCTCTGCTGCTCCCCTTCTGGTGCGCCCAGTGCTCCTGCCACACTCAGTCTACTAACTCTCAAATCTGCTCGGATTCACTTTTTTAGAAGTAGCTGAAAGAATTTGTAAGAGAGCTCCAGTAAGTCCCTGCTTTCCACAGCACCATCTTGGATCTGCCCCCCCAGGAATTTCCTTAAACTTATTGAAAATATTATTAATTGCTTTAGGTATTACGTCCAAATCATCTACTGAACCCACATTGTATAAGTTTTTCTTGAAACATCTGTCCATATGCAAATATTGTACCATAGCCGTGTATAGCAGAACACATCATTGGTATGCTAATTCTTATGTACCTTTTCTGTAGTTTCATTAGAATGAAATACATGATCAAAATTCAAAGATTTTTGTTCCATCAGTTTGAGAAATGAGTCTACCTTCAGTCTTCCACTGATGGTGTGTAGCATTACCAAAATCTTGTTCTCTGCTAATGAGTAGCCATACTTGTATGCACACTATGACAGTGCCTTCCTCCGCCATACTGGCAGTGCTAAGAGACAGGAATTGAACTGACTAGGCAATTATCTTTCTAATGAGATATTTGATATATTTCACATTCACATATTCACTATATTTTCATTTGGTTTCATTTTATTGTTTCTTGATTTCTCATAAAGTCATTAGTTTCCATTTGTTCATTTCTGATTTTTAAGGAATTATTTTTTAGTGAGTGTATTTATTTTTAGTTTTCAACATTCACTTCCATAAGTTTCAAATTTTTTCTCCCTCTCCCTCTGCCCAAGATGGCATGCAATCATATATAGGCTCTACATATAAATTCTTATTAAACATATTTTCACATTAGTCATGTTGTTCAGAAGAATTAGAATGAATGAGAGTAACCATGAGAAGAAAAGCATAAAAGAAAGCAAAACCAAAAAAACGGAAAAAGTCTGCTTCTGTCTGCATTCAGTCTCCATATTTCTTTTTTCTGAATGTGAATGGCATTTTCCATCATGAGTCTTTTCGAATTGTTTTCGGTCCTTGCATTGCTGAGAGGAGTTGAGTCTATTAAAGTCAGGAGATCACACACTGTGGCTGTTACTATGTACAGTATTCTGGTTCTGCTCACTTCACTCAGCATCAGTTCATATAAGTCTTTCCAGGTTTTTCTGAAGTACATCTGTTCATCATTTCTTATAGCACAACAGCATTGCATTACATTCATATATCACAACTTGTTCAGCCATTCTCCAATTAATGGACACACCCTCAATTTCCAGTTCTTGTCCACCACAAAAAGAGCTGCTATAAATATTTTTGTACAAGTGGGTCCTTTTCCCATTTTTATGATCTCTTTGGGATATAGCACTAGAAGTGGTATTGCTGGGCAAAGGGAATGCACATGTTTATAGCTCTTTAGGCACAGTTCCAAATTTCTCTCTTGAACAGTTGGATCAGTTCACAACTCCACCAAAAATGAATTAGTGTTCCAACTTGCCCACATCTCCAACATTTATCTTTTCCCTGTTTTGTCATATTAGGTGATCTGATTGGTGTGATGTGGTACCTCAGAGTTGTTTTGTTTTTCATTTCTCTAGTCCATAATGATTTAGAGCATTTTTTCATATGACTATAGATATTTTTAATTTTTTCCTCTGAAAACTGCCTGTTATATCCTTTGACCATATGAGACCTTTATCAGAGACACTAGTTGGAAAAATTCTTTCCCAATTTTCTGCCTCTCTCCTAATCTTGGTTGCATTGGCTTCTTTTGTGCAAAGACTTTTCAATTTAATGTAATTAAAATTTTGCATTTCATAATGGTCTTCGTTTGTGCAAAGACTTTTCAATTTAATGTAATTAAAATTTTGCATTTCATAATGGTCTCTATCTCTTTTTTGGTCACAAATTCCTCCATTCTCCATAAATGTGACAGATAAACTATTCCTTGCTCCCCTGATTTGTTTATAGTATCAGCTTTTATATCTTAATCATATACCCATTTGCACTTTATTATGGTCTCAGACATTGGTCTATTCCCAGTTTTGGCCACACTGTTTTCCAGTTTTCCCAGTAGTTTTTGTGAAATAGTGAGTTCTTATCCCAGAAGCGGAGGTCTTTGGGTTTATCAAACAGTATATTACTATAATCATTGACTACTCCGTCTTTTGTACCTAACCTATTCCACTGATCTGCCCCTCTGTTTCTTAGCCAGTGCCAAGTACTTTTGATGGTTGCTGCTTTATAATACAGTTTAGGATCTGTTATGGCTAGGCCACCTTCCTTAGTATTTCTTTTCATTAATTTCCTTGGTATTCTGGACCTTTTGCTCCTTCCGATGAATTTTGTTATTATTTTTTTCTACCTCTGTAAAACAATTTTTTGGTAGTTTGATTGGTACAGCACTAAATAAGTAAATTAATTTAGGTAGAATTATCATTTTTATTATATAAGTTTGACCTACCCAGGAACCAGTTAACATTTTTCCATTTATTTAGATCTGACTTTATTTGTGTGAAAAGTGTTTTATAATTGTGTTCGTATAGTTCCTGGGTTTGTTTTGGCAGGTAGATACCTAAATACTTTATAATGTCTACAGTAAATTTCAGTGGAATTCCTCTTTCTATCTCTTGCTGCTATGCTTTGTTAATTATATATAGAAATGCCAACGATTTATGTAGATTTATTTTATATCCTGCAAATTTGCTAAAGTTATTCATTATTTCAAGTAGTTTTTCCCTTGATTTTCTAGGATTCTCTATCATCATTTCATCTGCAAAGAGTAATAGCTTAATTTCTTCTTTGCCTGTTCTAATTCCTTCAATTTCTTTTTCTTCTTTTATTGGTAAAACTAATGTTTCCAGTACCATATTGAATAACAGTGGTGATAATGGACATCTTGTTTCACCCCTGATTTAATTGTAAACACATCTATCTCATCCCCATTACATATAATGTTTTCTGATGGTGTTAAGTAGATCCTACTTATCATTTTAAGGAAGGCTCCAATCATTCCTGTTCTGTCTATTGTTCTTTAATAGGAATAGTGTGTTGGTAAGCAAAATGGGCTCTTAGCACTCCATTCAATCAAGTGCCCTTGAAGAGTTTGACTTTTGTTAATTCAGTGTATTTCATTGAGTCTTACTAGGTGCTAAGCCCCAGGCCCAAACTCGTATTAGGTGTAAAACCTGTGTGGGTTTAGATTGGTAACTAAGGTGGGGCCCAAGGTGGGGCTAACTAAGGGGAGGTGCTAATTCCAGAGCCAATCATAGGAGCCCAAGTTCTGGTCATTCAAATGATGTTTGATGATGTCTGAAATGCTTTAAGAAGAGAAGACAGAATCATTTGCACAGGGCTCTCACTCTTGGTGGGGTGTGGAGACTCCCGGGCAGCTGTAGCTAAGGAGCCCTCCAGGTTGTAAACCTGGATGTTGGGACTTTGTTAAAATCTGGTAACTATGAATTGGGATTTGAATCAGACAAGGTCTGTCTGTCGATGTTTGTACTTTGTTTGTATTTTGCTCTTAAGTTCAAGTTTTTCCCCTGAACTAAGTGAATTGTATTTTTATGCTGAATTAAAGTAAGTTTGTCAATCCCTTAACGTTGCTTTCCTTAGAAAAGCAGATCAAAAGAACCTGTGCTTTTGCAGCGTGCTGGTAGCGTGCTTGTTGTTGGGCTTGTGTGGGTCTTTCACCCCCACAACAGCTGCTAGCTGGATTGTTGAAACAAATGGGTGTTGTATTTCATCAAAAGCTTTTTCTGCACGTATGGAGATAATCATATGGTTTCTATTAGTCCTAATATTGAACTAGCCCTGTATTCCTGATATAAATCTTACCTGATCAAAGTGTATTCTTCTCATGATAAATTGCTGTAATCTTTTTGCTAATATTTTATTTAAAGGTTTTGCATCTATATTCATTAAGGAAATTGGTCTATAATTTTCTTTCTCTGTTTTGATTCTTCCCGGTTTAGGTATATTTGTATAATAAAAAGAATTTGGGAGGACTCCTTCTTCGCCATTTTTCCCAGAAAATATATATAATATTGGAATTAATTGCTCCTTAAATGTTTCATAGAATTTGCTTATAAATCCATCTGGCCCTGGAGATTTTTTCCTAAGGATTTCATTAAAGGCTTCTTCAATTTCTTTTTCTGAGATGGAGTTGTTTTGATTTGCATTTCTCTAATCAGTAGTGATTTAGAGCATTTTTTTTCACATGACTATAGATAGTTTAATTTATTTCTCTGAAAACTGCTCATTCATATCCTTTGACCATTTGTCAGTTGGGAAATGAATTGTACTATGAATTTGACTCAGTTCTCTCTATATTTTAGAAACAAGGCCTTCATCAAATACATTGGCTGTAAAAATTGGTTCCCAGCTTTCTGCTCTCTTAATCTTGGTGGCATTTGCTTTGTATAAAAACTTTTTAATGTGATCAAAATTTTCCGTTTTGCATTTCATAATATTCTCTAGCTCTTGTTTTGTTTTCCCTAAATCTGACAATCAAATATTCCTTGCTCTTCTAATTTACTTATTGTATCAGCCTTTATATTAAATTGTGTACCCATTTTGACTTTATCTTGGTGTACAGTGTAAGATGTTGGTCTGTGCCTTGTTTTGGCCATACTATTTTTCAGTTTTACCAGCAGTTTTTGTTAAATAGTGAGTTCTTATCCTAAAATCTAGAGTCTTTGGGTTTATCAAACTGTAGATTACCATAGTCATTGACCCTGTATCTTGTGTACCTAACCTATTCCACTGATCCACCACTCTGTTTCTTAGCCACTACCAAGTAGTTTTGATAATTGCTTTATAATACAGTTTTAGATCTGGTACAGCTAGGCCACCTTCCCTTGCATATCTTTTCATTAATTCCTTTGATATTCTGGACCTTTCATTCTTCTGGATTAATTTTATTATTTTTTCTAGTTGTATAAAATAATTTTTGGTAGTTTGATTGTTAAGGTATATTTACAAAATATAAATTGCCCAGACTGATAGAAGAGGAAATAAAAAACTTAAATAACCCCATTTCAAAAAAAGAAATTTAAGAAGTCATCAATGAGCTCCCTAAGAAAAAATCTCCAGGACCATATGGATTTATGAGTGAATTCTCCTGAATATTTAAAGAACAATTAATTTCAATTTTATATAAACTATTTGGAAAAATAGACAAAGAGTGAGTCGTACCAAATTCTTTTTATACCTAAACTGGGAAGAATCAAAACAGAGAAAGCAAATTATAGACCAATTTCTCTAATGAATATAGATGTAAAAATTTTAAATAAAATAGTAGCAAAGAGTTTACAGCAACTTATCTTAAGGATAATACACTCTGACTAGGTAGGATTTATACCAAGAATGCAGGGGTGGTTCACTATTAGGAAAACTATTAGCATAATTGGCCATGTCAACAACAAAACTAACAGAAATAATATGATTATCTCAACAGATGCAGAAAAAGCATTTGACAAAATACAACAGCTATTTCTATTAAAAACACTAGAGAACGTAGGAATAAATGGAGTTTTCATTAAAATGATAAGTAGCATCTACCTAAAACCATTAGCAAGCATTATATGTAATGGGGTTAAGCTAGGAGCATTTCCAGTAAGATTGGGGTGAAATGAGGATGTCCATTAACACCAATGTCATTAATTATTATACTAGAAATGTTAGCTTTAGCAATAAGAGAAGAAAAAGAAATTGAAGGAATTAGAATAGGGAAAGAAGAAACAAAAGTTATCACTCTTTGCAGATTATATACTGTTATACTTAGAGAATCCTAGAGAAGCAAGTAAAAAAACTACTTGAAGTAATTAACAAATTTAGCAAAGTTGCAGGATATGACATGAACCCATATAAATCATTGGCATTTCTATATAATACTAACAAAGCCCAACAGCAAGAAATAATAAGAGAGATTCCATTCAAAGTTACTGTAGTCAAAGTTACTGTAGACATTATAAAATATTTGCGAGTCTACCTGCTAAGATAAATCCAGGAACTGTATCAATAACACTTTTCACACAAATAAAGTCAGTTGTAAATAATTGGAAAAACAGCAGATGCTCATGGCTAGGCTGAGGAATATAATAAAAATGACAATTCTACCTAAATTAATATTCAGTGACATACCAATCATACTACAAAAAATTATTTTATAGAGCTGGTCTTCTTTTCTTATAGTATATTCTTGGCTAGAACAGTTTTATGATAAATGGTAAAATCAAGTTTATTAATGATGATTTTTTTGTCTCTACATTTCTTTGGTAATACTTTTTACCACACTGATTATTAGTTATATAATTTTAAAGAAATACTGGAGGAAATATGATCAAGTGAAAAGATGTGAGATGAGTATAATCTTGAAGATACGTATTTATGAAACCTCAAGTTTGGCTTGTCATTTGAAATTCAGGGTACTCACAGTCCTTAATTTAAGACCTTTTGGCCTGTGGGCTAAACTTGCACAAATAAAGTTTAGAAATAACATCATGTGATGTCAGGTATATGATACTTGTGTACCTGGTAGATATTCAATTAATGTTTATTATGTGGTTTACAGTTAGTCAAAGAAGTTGTGTGTTAAATTTATACAAATAACAGTTTTCAATGGCCACATATTGATGTCATTAATTTTAACATTCTAAGAATGTTTTTATTTTCTTTTTTCTCAAATATATGTACAAACCTTTTTTAACAGTTGTTTTATTTTATAATTTTTGAGTTCAGTTTCCTCCTTCACCCTTCCTCAAATATTCAGTTACTTCGTTATAGATTACTATGTGTGTAGTCATACAAAACATATTTTCATATTAGCCATGTTGCGAAAGAGAATACAGAACAACCAACAACAAAACCAAGAAAATAAAGAAAGTAAAAATATATGCTTTGATCTCCATTCAGTGTTTATGAGTTCTTTACTTGGAGGTGGGTAGCATTTTCCATCTTAAGTCCTTTGCAGATGCGTTAGATCATTGTATTGCTGAGACTAGGTTAGTCATTCACAGTTAGTCATCATACAGTATTGATGTTACTGTTTACAATGTTCTCCTATTTCTGTTCACTTCACTTTGGTTTCTCTAGGTTTTTCTGAAAGCATCTTTCTTGTTATTTTTTAAGGCACAATAATATTCCATCATAATCGCATACAAGAATTTGTTCACCTATTCCTCAATTAATGGGCATCCTCCCAGTTTCCAATTCTGTGTCACTAGAAAAAGAGATGCAGTATATATTTTTGCCCAAATATGTATTTTCCTTTTTTTTTTTTTGGATTTCTTTACATTACAGACCTGATAGTGGTATTGCTAATTCAAAAGGTATGCACAACTTTAGTGCTTTTTGGACAGTTCCAAATTGCTCTCTAGAATGGTTGGATCAGTTCACAACTCCACCAATAATGTATTATTGTCCCAGTTTTCTCACATCCCCTCAAAGATTTATCCTTTTCCCTTCCTGTCATATTAGTCAGTCTGATAGTTGTGTAGCTGAGAGTTGCTTTAATTTGTATTTCTCTAATCAGTAATAAATTATAGCATTTTTATATGATCATGGATAGCTTTGATTTTGAAAACTTTGATGATTTATCTGTTAGGGAAAGACTTATATTCTTATAAATTTGACTCACTTTTCTGTATACTTGAGACATCAGTCCTTTATCATAGAAACTTGCTGTAAGATTTCTTCCCATTTTCCACTTTCCCTCTATTCTTAACTGTATTGGTTCTGTTAATTCAAAAATTTTTTATGACAAATAATGTTTTTTGCTTTCCAAACTTTATAAAAATAGGAAATATTCAGAAATAACTATTACATAATTTCTAAAGGCAACAAAAATATGTCCATTACATTTAATCTTATGATCATAATCACAAAAATTGTTTTTAATGAAAATAATTTCATTTGAGAGCTTGCAGTTGGAATATACAGTAGTTATAAATGTTTTTTCATTCATCAAATTATCTGACATTATATCCAGAAAAGAATTTTTGTCTCCTTCATTGTTTTTCTCATCAGGTGTAACAAAAGAGCCCATAATGCTTCCTAAAATCCATTATATTTTGAAACCATTTCTGGTATCTGTTTCTATAAACCAAGAAATCCATATATTCAAGGTTACATATAGGGAATTAATTACAGAGAAATATTTTCTTCTTTCTCAAAATTAAAGCATAGTATTGTTTTTATCATTCTTATATATGATGGTTTGGGTTTTTTTACATTCGCATTAATTAAAAACATACAGTCAGAGTTCATTGGCTTAAATTTCATGAAATATTGAGAAGCTGAATACAGAACCATCACTAGTAAATCTTCCGCCAAAGTGAGACAAATTATAAAGATGCTCTGATTTCTCTATTTAAATTCTGCTGACACAGACACTTGCAGCTATTACCATAAGAAAATATTAGCTAAGAAAACATAACTGGAAGAACCGATGAAGCGCATGCATGCCCCTGCACACACACGTGCACACACAGACACACGTGCACACGCATACACATACGACAACATACACACAAACAGGAAAGCTTGAAAAGCTTTCTAAGTATTTTGAATGAAGAAGTAATAATTATAGTTCATAAGAACCTCTTTAATGCAATTCTATGAGCAGGGTTACTGTCTTTAAATTAATCTTAAATTAATCTGAAAGAACTTAGCTAAGAAAAAAACAGAACTTCTAGGAGCCTAGATGGTGGAGTAAGAAGTAAATCACCTTAACTCTCCAGTAATCAGCTCCAAATGAACATGAAATAGTATCCCCAAATAAATCCTGGAACAGCAGGTAAAAGGGTGAAAGAGGAGTACAGTCCAGGACAGGAAGCATCCCAGAAAGCTAGCAGCAATCCCCACCTCATCAAACTAGCAGTAGATCCTAAGTCACAGTGTTGTGGAGCAGGCAAACAACAAATCAGGACCTCTCCCCCCCATGTGCTTCATAGATAGAGGAACAGTGTAGCCCTGGGGAAACAAGTAGATGCCAACCCTATGGGTGCCTAGGCTAACAGGTGGCCACCAGCATGAGGCCTCGATTATGTGCTTCAGCATGGCCCTGGGCAAACAGGCAGTTGCCAGTGGCCAGACCACCATATACATCAGTGTATCCCTGGGGTAACACAGATTCCCAGTGGTATCTGCACGTACCAGACATCAGTACTAGGATCCTGGCTCAAAACCAGGTAAGCTGCCAGAACCCTGTGGCCTCCAGTAGCACTAGCCACCCACCATTGCATCCCCTTAGTGCAGCACCAGACATGAGAGTCCCCTATGGGCAAGTCATTTAACACTGTTTGCCTCTGTTCCTTCATCTGTAAAATGAGCTAGAGAAGGAAATGGCAAACCACTCTAGTATCTTTGCTAAGAAAACCCCAAATGGGATCACAAAGAGTCAAACACAACTTTAAAATAACTGAACAACAACAGATAGGAGAAGGTAAGTCTTAGAGTTTATCGGGAGAATTGACTTATGATACTGGTTAACAACTTTTGCTCCTTTAGTTTCCTCTTTTTAGAAATGAGAATGATGTTAATAGTGTCTAGTTCAAAGATTTACTGTGAAAATGCTTTATAAACCTCAAAGCGCTATAGAAATTTAAGCTGCTGTTATGTGTTGAATAGATGAATTTCAGTAAAACTTGTAAAACAATTATGCATATTAAAGCACATTTTATAATTAGTTTTTAAATTGGAAGATATTTTCTGGAGATGAAGTCAAGAGTAATGGTGGAATCTATTTCTTGGAAAGTAGAAGCAGGATAGATGAAATGGGATGATGTACTCAAGATAAAAAGTTTTCTAGCTCCAGTTCTGTTAGCTTCAGAATGCTTTAACAAAGGTTACTTGGATTGATATGAGACTTAGGGGACCCAATGCTTGTTTCTCAGAACCTATCATACTCTTGTATTTATTGTATTTTATTACATCCACTTAGAGTGGCAAATATTATGCAAAAAAGGAATTTTAGCTTAATAAAGTCATTTTTAAAAAATCTGCTTTTTCTATGTGTCATATTTTCTGCTTTGTGAGTACCTAAGAGATATAGGGCATAGTGAGCATAACATTCAATAGGTGTTAAGTTACTTAAAATCTGAAGCTGAAATTTTAAAGAAGTTAGACTTTACTCAGTTTTAGTATTAAGTTGATTACAAATTAATCATCATCTCATTATCTTTACCTACTGAACATTGATACTCCCTTATAGCTGTTTGATTTCCCTTTTGGGTTGGGACCATTGCTTTACTCTCTTGGTTGAGAAACTTCACTGACCTAACCAACTTGGCAAGATAACTTTCATTGCCCTTGGGAACAGAGCCTACTGGACAGACTGCGGGTTTTGATTATTAGTAACAAAATCTCTTTTATTGATTCATGTAAATAAGACTTTACATTAGTCAATTAAAGATTAATTTTCAAATGCATTGAATAAAGAAAATCAAAAGGAGAAAATGTGAATGTGACATTGAAAAACAAACTGACATACTATTGAGATGTTGCTCTTATTTCTGATCTCCTTTTCAGGCTGATTCTTAAAATGCTTACTGTTCACAATGCTAACATAACTCTTTCAGTGATTGGACTGAAGGCGTTAGATCAGCTCCTGACTTCAGGTATTTAAATTTAATTTACTTAAACTCAAAATTCTTTTTAAAAGGTTAAACTCTTCATTAATGTATTTTAGCTATTTTTTTTAATTTTTCTAGTAATCATAACAAAATTACTCATGAAATTTGAATTTTAGGTATCCAAATCCCATAATGGGGAAAAATCCATCATTGGCCTTACATGTTTGATGGTTTCCCTTTTTTCTTATCCTTTTGATCACAACTTTTACTCTGGAATTCTGTTTTTTTAATTTTTTTTTCTTAAGAAAAGATTAAAAGGAAAAGAAGTTAAAAAGGAGGGGAAGTGAACTGAAGAAAGGACAATTTTAAAAGAAAATAATGAACTGATATTCAGAGGATCAAATTAAAGAGCTTACATTTTGAAAATACATATAATCTTTTTTTCTGTAGAAAAAAATTGATGAGACTGTATTAGATCTTATCCGTGTTTTATTTTAACCTCATACCTTTTAAAGGTTTTTAAATTTTAAATATTTGAATCCTCAGATTAGCAATAAATGGGGATTGAAAGAAATTTCATCGATGTGTATAGAAATCAGCAGTATTTGTATAATATTAGAGCTTTTATATTTTTGTTTAGAAGCACTAATTCTTCAGAATTCAGAAATTAGAAAAGTTTCAGTGTGTATTAAAGTCATTTCAGATGTTATCTGTAAGTCACTTGAATTCTTTTGAGTTGTCTTTTATGTGAACTTGGCCATGATAACTTTTGATTAAACTAAGTAGCTTACAAAAAGAATTCCAGAAACATGACTATCACATAAGAACTTTGAATCTTCTGAGTACCAAAAGGACTATTCATTTTTGGTTTCCTTATATAGATTTGATGACTTTGCGGATATTGGAAGAAGATTGCAGTGATGTATTCACATTAATCTTTGATGCCATGCATACATTTACCACTAATGAAGAGATCCAAAAGTTTGGCTGTAAAATTTTACATGTGCTTTTTGAGAAAGGTATTCTAATTTTTTGTATTTTATCTTTCTTTCTTTTTAAAAAATTTTGAGTTCCAAGTTTTCTCCCCCTTACATGCCCATCCCCCATAAATTGAGAAGGCAAGCTATTTGTTAGCCATTATACATGTGAAGTCAAGCAAAACATGTTTCTGTATTAGCCATGTTCCCCCCAAAAGCAAGAAAAATAAAGAAAATTAAAAATATATGAGTTTTTCCATTCTCTCTGGAGGTAGATAGCATATTTTCTTATGAGTCCTTTGGAACTGATTTGGATCATTGCATTAATCAGAGTAGCTAAGTCTTTCACAGTTGATCATTTTACAATATTGCTGCTAATGTGTTTGATATCCTTTTGGTTCTGCTCACTTCACTTTGCATCAGTTCATATGTCTTCCCCAAGTTTTTTTGAAACCACCCCCTCATCATTTCATCACAATTATATATCACAGCATTTTCAGTCATTCCCCAAAATTATGGATATCTCTTTAATTTCCAATTCTTTGCATCCACAAAAACAGTGGCTACAAATAATTTTGTACATACAGGTCCTTTTCTTTCTTTTTTTTTTGGTGTCTGTGATATACACCTAGTAATAGTGTTGCTCAGTTAAAGGGTATGCAAAGTTTTATAGCCTTTTGGGTGTATTTCCAAATCAGTCTTCAGAATGATTGGATGAGTTCACAACTCCACCAGCAGTTAGTTCATTAGTGTCCTAATTTTTCCATATCCCCCTCCAACATTCATCATTTTCCTTTTCTATCTGTTAGCCAGTCTGGTGGGTGTCAGGTGATGCTTCGGTTGTTTTAATTTGCATTTCTCAAATCAGTGGTGATTTAGAACATTTTCTCATTATGACTAGAGATAGCTTTGATTTCTTCATTTGAAAACTGCCTGTTTGTATCTTTGATCACTTCCAATTGGGGAATGGCTCATATTTTATGAATTTGACTCAGTTCTCTCTATAGAAACTAGACCTTTATCAGATAAACTTGCTGTAAAAAGTTGTTCCCAGTTTCTACTTTTCTTCTAATTTTGGTTGCATTTGTTTCATTTGTGTAAAACCTTTTTAGTTTAATTCAATCAAAATTATCTGTTTCACTTCCTGCGATCCTTTCTATCATTAGTTTACTTATAAACTCTTTATCCACAGATCTGCCAGGTGAAATTTTCTATGTTGCCTTAATTTGCTTATATTTTATATCTAAATTACATGCCCGGTGTAACTTTACCTTGGTATGGGGTGTGAGATGTTGGTATATGCCACATGTAAAAATATAACCATTTTAGTCACTGTTGTGAAAGAAGAAATCAAAAGAAAAAAAACAAAGAATTGTAAGTGAAAAAAATATGCTTTGATCTACATTCGGAGTCTATCAGTTCTTTATCTGGATTTGGATAGCATTTCCTCCTGAGTCCTTTGTGCTTGTCTTTGATCATTATGTTGCTGAGAAGAGCTGAGTCATCCATAGTTGATAATCACAAAATGTTACTGATAATGTGTACAATGTTTTCTGGGTTCTGCTCACTTTACTTTGCATCAGTTCATGGAGTCTTTGTAGGTTTTTCTGAAATCTGCCTGTTTGTCATTTCTCATTTCACAGTAGTCTTCCGTTACTTTCATATTACGTAGCTTATTCATCCATTGCCCAGTTGATGGCCATCCCCTAAATTTGCAATATTTTGCCCTCATGAAAATATTGAAAAAATATTTTTGCATGTATAGGTCCCTTTCACTCTTTTTATGATTTCTTTGGGACACAGACCTAGTAGTAGTATTGTTGGATCAAAGGGTATGCACAATTTGGTTACCCTTTGAGCATAACTCCAAATTGTTCTCTAGAATGATTGGATCAGTTCACAACTCTGCCAACAGTGCACCAGTGTCCCAGTTTTCCCAAATCCCCTCCAACACCTGACATTTTCCTTTTCTTTCATATTAGTATGATAGATGTGAGGTAGTACCTCAGAATTGTTTTAATTTTCATTTCTCTGCTCAAGAGTGATTTAGAGCATTTTTTCATGTAACTATTAATAGTTTTGCTTTCTTCATTTGAAAACTGCTTGTTCATATCCTTTGACCATTCATCAATTTGGGAATGGCTTGTAAATTTGACTTAATTCTCTATATAGTTGAGAATTGATGTCTTTATCAGAGACACTTGGTTCAAAGATTGTTTCCCAGCATTCTGCTTTCCTACTAATCTTGGTTGCATTGGTTTTGTTAATACAAAAGCTTTTTAATTTAATATAATCAGAACTATCTGTTTTACTTTTTGTAATGCTCACTATTTCTTGTTTGATTATGAATTCTTCCCCTCCCTGTAGTTGTAACAGGTAGGCTATTTCTTGCTCCTCTAATTTTCTTACGGTGTCACCCTTTATGTCTAAAATCTGTCATATCTAAATTTGCTCGTATTCTATTTACTTCATTAGTTTCCTTCTTATTTACTTTTTGGTTGTAGTTATTGAGTTCTGAGATGGGACAGTTGAGGTTCACTCTAGTATAGTTTTGCTTTCTATTTTTTCCTGTCAGTCACTTAATTTCTCCTTTAAGAATTTGGATGCTATACCATTTGGTGCATATATGTTTAGTATTGATACTGCTTCATTGTCTATGGTACCTTTTTAGCAAGATGTAGTTTCTTTCCTTATTTCTTTTAATTAGATCTATTTTTGCTTTTTCTTTGTTTGAGATCAGGATTGCTTTCTCTGATTTTTTTTTTACTTCAGCTGAGGTATAATAGATTGGGCTCCAGCCCCTTACCTTTACACTGTGTGTGTCTCTCTGCTCCAAGTTTTTTTCTTGTAAACAAAATGTTATAGGATTATGGTTTTTGTTTCACTCTGCTATCTGCTTCTGTTTTATGAGAGAGTTCATCCCATTCACATTACAGTAGTAATTACTACCTGTGTGTTTCCTCACAGCCTATTCTTCATCCAGTCTGTCCTCTCTCCTTTCACCTTTTCCATTCTCACCTGTGTTTTGCTTCTGTCTGCCACCTTCCCTAATCTGCCCTCCCTTCTCTCAGTCCCCACCCCAGCCTTTTCTTGATCTCCTCCACTCCTACTTCCCTGTGGTAAGATACATTTCTGTATTCAACTCAATGTGTATATGATTCCCTCTTTGAGCCAATACTGATGAGAATAACCCACCCTCCCATCTTCTGCTCCACTGTAATACGTCTTTTGTGCCCCTTCAGTGAAATAGTTATTCCATTCTTCTTCTCCCTTCCTTCTGCACCCAGTGTACTCCTTTTTCTCATCCCTTAATTTTTTTCTCATTCCCTCAAATTCACCTGATACCAGTTCCCTTCTAGCTCTACTATTAAGTGATACAAATTTTTAAGAATTGCAAATATCCTCTTCCCATGTAGGGATATAAATAGTTTAATTCTATTGAATCCCTTATGTTTTCCTTTTCTTTTTGACCTGTTTATACTTTTCTTGGGTTTTCATATTGGATATCAACTTTTTAGTTTAGTTCTGGTCTTCTCCTTGTGAAAGCTTGAAATTCATCTATTTCATTGAATGACTGTTTTCCCCCTTGATGTATTATGCTCAATTTGAGTGATTCTTGGTTGTAGTTCTAGCTCATTTTCCTTCCCATGAGCTTGATTCTTTAATGTTGTAGCTTCCAAGTCCTGTGCAGTCCTGATTGTTGTTCTCGGGCATTTGAATTTTTTCTTTCTGGACACTTGTAGTATTTTTTCCTTGACCTGATAGTTTTGAAATTTGTCTATAATGCTCTGTGGAGTTTTTATTTTAAGATCTTTTTCCTGAGGCAATAGATGGATTCTTTTTTTTTTCCTTTTAAATTAATTTTTTTTTAGTTCACAACATTCAGTTCCACAAGCTTTTGAGTTCCAAATTTTCTTCTCCCCCCTTCCCCAAGATGGCATGCAATCTGATATAGGTTCTACATATACATTTGCATTACACATATTTTCACATTAGTCATGTTGCAAAGAAGAATTATAACCAATGAAATGAATCACGAGGAAGAAGAAACAAAACAAAAAAGAGAGAGCAAATAGTTTGCTTCAATCTGCATTCAGACTCCATAATTATTTCTCTGTATGTGAATAGCATTTTCCATCATGGGTCTTTTGGAGTTATCTTAGAACCTTGCATTGCTGAAAAGAGCCACGTCTATCAAAGTTAGTCATGACAAAATGTGTCTATAACTGTGTACAGTGTTCTCCTGGTTCTGCTCCTCTCACTCCACATCAGTTCATGTAAGTCTTTCCAGGTTTTTCTGAAGTCCACCTGGTCATCATTTCTTATAGCATAATAGTATTCCATTATATTCATATACTACAACTTGTTCAGCCATTCCACAATTGATAGGCTTCCCCTCAATTTCCAATTCTTTGCCACCTTCAAAAAGAGCTGCCTCTTTCAACAATCCAGCTAGCAGTTGCTGTGGGGTGTAAAACCAACAACAACCAGCTCACAGAACACTGCAAGCCCAGGTCCTTTTGATCTGCTTTACTAAGGAAAGCAACGTTAAGGAGTTAACAATCTTACTTTAATCCAACATACAAATATCATTAATTTAGTTCAGGGGAAAAAGCCAGCACCCTGAACTTCAGGACAAATACAATCAAATTACAAACAGACCAAATACAATTCGTAGTTATCAACATCTGAGTTCAGCCAGGAACTCCACAACGGCTGGCTCAGAGTCATGTATCACTCCTGCTGCAGCTCAGACCTCTGAAAAAGAGAAAGCCAACTTCTGGTTTTATATCTTTTTCAGGGTCAAGGGTGAGTCACACGTGCGACTCACCCACATGACGTAAAATCGTCACAAAGAGATGACTTAAATTCACGTGGTCTAAAAGCCTCTGGTGTCACAAACATGTCACTCAAACCCATGTAAACTAGGCTTTCCCTTGCGGCAAGGAGGTCATCAAGGACTCCTAATTTAATCAAGGAAATAAAGGCCAAACTCTTCAAGGGCATTTGGCTAAATTAAGTGCTAAGAGTCCATTTTGATTGCCAATACATTGCCATAAATATTTTTGTATATGTGGGTCCTTTTCTCATTTGTATGATTTCTTTGGGATACAGCCTCTTCTAGAAGTGATATTGCTGGGTCAAAGGGCATGCGCATTTTTATAGCCGTTTGGGCATAGTTCCACATTGCTCTCCAGAATGTTTGGATGAGTTTACAACTCCTAGGTGGATTCTTTCAATGCTTATTTTGCCCTTTAATTTCAGGGCATCAGGGCAGGTTTCCTTGATAATTTCTTGAAAGATGCTGTCCACATCCATGTTTTGATTATGGCTTTCAGGTAGTCCAGTGATTCTGATATTGTCCCTCCTGGATCTGTTTTCCAGGTCAAATGCTTTTCCCTTGAGATATTTTACACTATTTTCATTTTGTCATTATTTTAATTTGTTTGATTGATTCTTGATGTCTCATATAGCCATAGCTTCTACTTGCCCAATTCTAAATTTTAAGGTGTTATTTTCCTCATTTAGATTTTATACTTTCTTTTATGTTTGGCCAATTGTGCTATTTAAGGAGTTGTTTTCTCAGTGGATTTTTATGTCTCCTTTTCCAGTTGGCCAATTCTACTTTTTAAGCAGTTTTCTAAGCTTTAAACTATTTTTTTTCGTAATTTTCTTGCATCACTCTCATTTCTTTCCCTATTTTTTCTTCTCCCTGTTTTATATGACTTTTAAGCTCCCTTTTAAGCTCTTCCGTGAGTTTCTTTCTGGGCTTGAAACCACTTCCTTTTTTTCTCCGGGGTTTTGTCTATAGGTGTTTTGATATTATTGTCCTCTTTTGAGTTTGTGTGTTGGTCTTCTTTGTCACCATAATAATTACGGTCAGATTCTTTTTGTTGTTTTTTGCTCATCTTTTTTTATCCTTTTTCCTTTGTTTTCAATTTGAGCTCTGCTCCCAGGATGGAAGGGACGCTGTCTTAGGTTTCTTGTGTCAGTAGCTGCGGGCTCTGGCTGTTTACCTGGTGTTTCCCTGAGTCCCCCAAGGGAATCTTTGTGTCTGGTACTGTGCTGTTGAGGTGGTATTGGGATTGGCTGGTGGTGCTGGAGGCCATAAGGGTCTGGCAGCTTACCTGGTGCTGAGCCGAGGTCCTAGCAGTGGTATCTACTATGTGTTGAGGCATTGTGGGGTGTTTCTGCATTCTCGCTTGGCTCCACTGAAGCACATAGAGGTTTACAGCAGCTGGAGGATGTCTGTGTAAGTAGAGTAGGAGCAGCCTACGAAGCACCAAGCAGTCAGTTAGGTAACATGGCTTTCTCTCTCTCTCTCTCTCTCTCTCTCTTTCTTTCTTTCTTTCCTCTCTTTCTCTCTTTCTTCCTTTCTTTCCTTTCTTTCCTTTCTTTCCTTTCTTTCCTTTCTTTTCTTTCCTTTCTTTCCTTTCTTTCCTTTCTTCTCTCTCCACATAGGGTATCACACCCTTACCTGCTGGTGTCTTGCCCAAAGAGATTGTAAATTTTAGTCTCTGAAACTTTTTTTTTTGTTTTTCTTTTTCATTCCTAAAGACCAGCCTTAACCCCAGTCACTCTTGCCCCTGACCATGCCCTATTTGGTCTCTTTTTGGGCCCTGATTGTCTCAGAATGAATATAAATAACAATTTTTTTTCTGGTTTGGCCAGAAACTCTGAGGGTCTTCCCCTCTGAGATCTATTTATTTCTCTCTTTCTCTCAATTTTTTTTAAAGAGGCCATGCTTTGCCTCATTTTTAAAGCCTTAATCACTGAATGAATGCTGTCTCAACCTAACAGACCTGTTAAAGACCTTAGCTTGAAAAGGCCAGGGTCTCCCACTGCATCCTGGGCCATCTCCAGTTGTCCTGATCCACGTCTGGCCACTGGACCCAGATGGCTCTGGAGGAAAAAGTGAAGCTAGTGACTTTGCACAGCCCTCCCTCACTTAAATCCGATTCACTTGCATGTCATGGCATCACATCCCTGATGTCATGGTCCCCTTCAAGAATGAAGGACAAACAGTAGCAAGATACTGAGCCCAGGGTCTTAGTGGTGGTGTCTGCCATGTGCTGAAGCTGGCTGGAGTGTTTCTGCTTTTCCCCATGGCTCCACTGAAGTACATGGAGGTCTACAGCCACCAGAGGATACCTGTTTTTCTGGGGCTATACTGAAGTTATGTGAAGGTCTGGCCTGCTTTTTCGTCATGATGGAGGATGCTTGTTTGCATGAGACTCCAATGGAGCATGTGGCAGTTCTCGGAACTAGAGTCTGCCAGGTCCCTTGGCTGTGCTAAGGAATGTGGAGGGTCCTGGTGTTGGGTTTTGCTTGTTTCACCACTAATTTTCCAATTA
Organism: Trichosurus vulpecula; assembly: GCF_011100635.1. Taxonomy (NCBI): domain Eukaryota; kingdom Metazoa; phylum Chordata; class Mammalia; order Diprotodontia; family Phalangeridae; genus Trichosurus; species Trichosurus vulpecula. The sequence continues at coordinate 212,377,002 of NC_050577.1, read as the reverse complement.
TCTCTCCTAGATCTGTTTTCCAGGTCAGTTGTTTTTCTGACAAGGTATTTCACAGTTTCTTCTATTTTGTGTTTTTTTAACTGTTTTATTGTTTCTTAATCTTTCATAGAGTCACTTGCTTCATTTTACTTTTTAAGAAATTATTTTCTTTACTTGCTTAACTCTCCTTTTTTAGAAAATATTTTCTTCGATGAGCTTTTGTACCTCTTTCCACTTGGCCATTTCTGCCTTTTAAAGATTTCTTTTTATCAGTGAAGTTTTGTGCTTTTACCATTTGACCAATTGTGTGTTCTTTTCTTTTGCAAATTGTGTACTTCTTTTACCAAGCTATTCTCTTTTTGTAATTTTCTTGCATTTCTCATTTATTTTCCCAAGTTTTCCCCTACCACTCTGTAATATCAATTAAGTTGGGACTTTCTTACTGTTTTAAAATGATTGTCTTTGATAGAGCCTTACTAGGTGCTAAGCCCCAGGCTTATTTATTTTATTTTTTTCCACTTAATAGTATTTTACTTTTTCCAATTACATGTAAAGATAGTTTTCAACATTCACTTTTATAAGATTTTGAGTGCCAAGTTTTTCCTCCCTTCCTTGTTCCCTCCCCTCCTCCCTGCACAAGACAGCAAGCAATCTGATATAGGTTATACATGTACAATCATATTAAACATATTTCCACATTAGTCATGTTGTGTCATCTGATTTTTAAAGCCCCCCCTCACCCCCTTTTTTTCTCTATCTTTAGCTCTTCCTGGAATTCTCTTATGGCTTGTGTCCTTTCTGCATTTTTTCCTTTGAGGCATTGCTTGTAGCTGTTTTCACGTTGTTGTCTTTTTGTGAGTTTGTATCTTGATCTTTCCTGTCACCATAGTACATTTTTGTGGTCAGATTCTTTTTTCTTTTTGGTTGTTTACTCATTTTTCCATCCTATTTCTTGATTTTGAACTTTATGTTAAAGTTCTTTATGTACCTTAGGGGTACAGGGCACTGTCCTAAGCTTATAACTTTTTCACACTGCTCTTTTCAGTTAGTCCCAGGAGTCTTTAAGTTTGCGGTTCTTCCATGGTGGTGTTATAGGAGAAGTGTGGTCACTGGCCTCCTGGTATGGGCTCTGCTTCTTTTGCACTGTAAGTGCTAGCACTCCTCTTTGTCCTGGAGCTGCCAACTGATACTGGGTATGAGCACTGGAATTAATAAGTAGTGCCCTGTCTTATGCCAAGTGCCAGTACAGTGTTCCCTCATAATTACTTTCTCGCTAAGTTTCTGAAATCGTCGCTGCTGTTATTCCTGCCACGTGTGGCCTAGCCCCGACTTGCCTTGTCCTGACTCCAATGAAATGGATATCTCCTTCTGACCTCCTAAGTTTTTTTTGACAGGAAAAATGTCTCACTTTTGCCTTTTGCTGGCTGTCCTGCCCAGAATTTGATTTGTTGCATTATTTTAAAGTTTTTGGAGGGAAGTGTTGGATGAGTTAGTCCAGAATGTTGAATCTACTCTGCCACCTTGCCTTAACCAGTTTTCTTCACAGTCTTCTTTACTCTGCATTTTATCTTTCTTAAAATAATGTTTTAAAAAGATTAAATTTGCAGTTAAGAAAACCTATTTTACTTGTGGAATGGTTAGAGAGCTGGCCTTCAAGCCAGGAAGACCTTGGAATTTTGCTTTTGACATATTTTTGTTGTGTGGTTCTTGGTAAGTAACTTCTTACTGTTCTAAGCATCTCTTACTTTACTTTCTCAAGAGAAAGTAATGAATTGACTCTTAGGAAAAAGACTTGGCCTTTTTTTTTTGTAGGACACTGACACTACTGTAGCTTTCAACACTTACCATTGTTTACCTTTCTTATTACTTACTGATTATGTGAACATGTTGATACTGATTTAAAGAGAAGTTATCATCAGGATTACATATAAATACATGAATAATGCCTACCACATTTTCTCATTTTAAATATTAATGTGAAAATGTCTTTTTTGATATTCCTGCATTATATTGCATAAACTCCCATTTTTAAACCATATTTTGGTTTAAAAAAGCCATTATTTACTTCAAATATTTGAAAATCAAAGGGCTTAATTATCAAAATTATTGTTGACATTTTTTAATGTCTTTTGGTATCCTTTAAGAAAAAGTTGTATGACAAAGCCTCACTTTCTTGCCATTTGTTGTGTTAACTAAATGTATTTTGGATAGTTGGGCTGCCTTGAGGAACTCCACTTTTCTTTAAAGTAATTCACTCACTTTCCAATCTGCCTTCTAACATACTCTCTTTGTTCATGACATGTAAAATTTTAATTGAAAATACCTCTTTGCTTAAATTCAAAATCCTTTATTCTATTAACCACTTATTCAATAGCATGTTTTGATTTTTGGACAGTAACACAAATAAATTTGGTCACAATGTTTTGTTTTTGTTTTCATTTTTCTTGGCTTAGTTTTGTGTAAAGAAAAACTTTTGATTTTAAGGGATTAGTTCAGAAATATTTTTATTTTTCTAACTATACAAAATCATTGAATAATTCATGCTTTTATATAATCCTTAAAGTTTATATTTTCCTTCCAATTTAGTTTCAGAAGAGCAGCTGACTGAATTTATTGAGAATAAGGATTATATGTTCTTGCTGAATGCATTAAAAAGATTTAATCACGAAGAGGAAGTTGTTCTTCATGTTCTACATAGTTTACATTCCCTAGCACTCCCATGTAAGTATCTACAAGTAAAATTGTCATTATCCACTTGAATCACTGTAAACTAAAAAATCTTTTTCCAAGAACTTTTTTGAAGATAGTTTATAAATTAGACATCTAAATGGAATGATGTCAGGAAAGAAATCAACTATTGTTAATATTAAAATAAGATAGTTTTCTGAAACTTTGAAATTGAATGTCACTTTTCTTGAAAGAAGGCTGTGAAGAATGAGTGAATTTGGCTTATGGGCCACGAAGTCAAGTTTAGTGAATAGGGTGATTTCATATCTTAGTTCTCAATCAGTTTATATATCACTAATTTCTGTAAGTTACCATTAATATTTTCCATTTTTTGTAGCACTTGTATTTTAGTGAGGTTATGAGTTTTTGTTTTATATATATATATATGTGTATATATGCATATACACATATATGTATATACAAACACATGTGTGTGTCCATATATATGTGTGTATATGTATATATATTCATATATATGTATATACACATATGCTTCCTCTATTACTGCTAATCACAACTCATAAATGCCTTTTTTTGCGTACAGTTCCTCTCTGTGTCTTTCCATCTATTTTTTTTGTAGGAGTTTAACTGGTTACATTGGAGGCCTCCTTTTTAGATCTTTTAACATTGTATGTTCAGTCAAAGCATTTTGTATGTTTTGTTACCCTTGCTATCAATACACTACTAGCTCACCTCCTTTTCCTGTTTACATCACTTTTTGTGTCCAAATTAGCATTGGTAATATAGTCTTGGTCTACATGTATCCTTGTCTTTTGGAATAAACCAGACTTTTTTTTTCCTCCCACGACAGAAAACCTTGAGTTCATTGGCATTTTTCAATGCAACCTGCAAATACTACTAATATATGAATATTTCACTGATCCATAATTTCATTTTTCCATTGAAGAAGAAAACAATCCTTTTATACTCAGTAACAAGTACTTAGTAAGCACTTACAATATGCCAGCACATAGCAGTAGCCAGAAGTATAAAGAATGAAATAATTCTACTTGTAACAAATTTAAATCCTAATGGGTGAGACAGCAAGTAAACATAGAAAGTTAATAAATATACATATATACACGTATAGAGATAGGTAGGTAGATATAAATAGTAGCTAAGTACAAATAAATAAGTAGTTTAGGAGGGAGGTTACTAATAATTGGGGGGATCAGGAAAGGCTTCTTGAAAAGGGGTGTGTCTGAGCTGCATCTTAAAGGAAGAGAGAATGAACTCTATGAGGTAAAGGTAAAGAGGGAGTACACATTCCAAGCAGATTGGATGGTCGGTGCAAAGGCACTGATATCAGACATGAATTATTGTGAGTGAGGAGCAGAGAGAAGGCTTGTTTGTCTAGATCCTATTGTGTGGAAAGGGGAGTAATGCCAAGTAAATATGGAAAGATAGGTTGGGCCCAGTACTGTAGGGCTTTAAAAGCTATACCTTAGTAGAAGTCTTCTTAAGCTGCTATGGATAAAAAAAATTATTAACTGGTGACTAGCATTCCATTTATTATTCTTTTCAAAACTAAGTAGGCTGTGGCTTAGCCAACAGGGATTGTTGTAAAACCATGTTACAAAGCATGTTGATAAGTGGTAGAACATACCAGAGCTTGTACTTCACTATTATAATCTTCAAGAATCCAGGGCTTACCTCCATTATATGACAAGGTAGAAGATTAGAACTGTAGCAGAAGATATATAGTATTTTAATTATTTATAGTATAAATATTCATGTATACATACACATTATATGTAAATGTGGTGGGTATGGCTTCATCAATAAATTCTGGAGATGTGGGAGTTAGCATTAATAATCATGTAGGGCAAAAGTGGACTTTGAACTTTAGTAAATCAGAGTACAATAGTTTTTACTTTAAGAAGTAAAAAAAGTAAATTTACTTTGATAAATTTATTAAATATTATTTTCAAATGAAAATCCACCTAGTGGGGAGTGGACCAAGATGGTGGAGTAAAAGCAGTGACTTGCTTGAGCTCTCCCCCAAATCCCTACAAACATCTGTAAAAATTGACTCTAAGCAAATTCTAGAGCTATAGAACCCACAAAATGACAGAGTGAAACAAGTCTCCAGCCCAAAATGGCCTGGATGGTTGCTGGGAAGGGTCTGCTGCACCATGTTGGGAGTGGAGTGCAGCCCAGCATGGGCCATGTAAGCACTGACCAGGCTTGAGCAGACAGTGGGGTAAGATACCCAAATGAGTGTGTATGTTATTCCATCCTCAGGTAATATCTGATGACAGCAAGATTCACTCATTCCCCCTCTCTTGCCCCCTCTTCCCTTCCAATGAACTGCTTTTTCTTGCCACTTTTATGTGAGATAATTTACCCTATTCTATCGCTCCCTTTCTCCCTCTCAATATATTCCTCTCTCATTCCTTAATTTGATTTTATTTCTTTTGATATCATCCCTTCATATTCAACTCACCCTGTGCCTTCTGTCTATACACACACACACACACACACATGTATTCCCTTCAGCTACCCTAATACTGAGGCCTTATGAATTATACACATCATCTTTCCATGTAGGAATGTAAACAAAACAGTTCAACTTTAGTAAGTCCCTTATGATTTCTCTTTCTTGTTTACCTTTTCATGTTTCTCTTGATTCTTGTGTTTGAAAGTCAAATTTTCTATTCAGCTCTGGTCTTTTCAGTGAGAAATCTTGAAAGTTCTCTATTTTATTGAAAATCCATATTTTGCCTTGGAGCATGATACTCAGTTTTGCTGAGTAGGTGATTCTTCATTTTAATCCTAGCTCCATTGACCTGCGGAATGTCATATTCCAAGCCCTTCGATCCCTTAATGTAGGAGCTGCTAGATCTTGTGGTATCCTGATAGTGTTTCTACAATACTCAAATTGTATCTTTCTGGCTCCTTGCAGTATCTTCTCCTTGATCTGGGAGTTCTGGAATTTGGCAACCATGTTCCTAGGAGTCTTCTTTTCGGGATCTATTTGAGGAGGTGATTGGTGGATTGTTTCAATTTCTGTTTTACCCTCTGACTCTAGAATATCAGGGCAGTTCTCCTTGATAATTTCTTGAACGATGATATCTAAGCTCTTTTTTTGATCATGGCTTTCAGGGAGTCCACTAATTTTTAAATTATCTCTCTTGGATCTATTTTCTAGGTCAGTGGTTTTTCTAATGAGATATTTCACATTGTCTTCCATTTTTTTCATTCCTTTGGTTCTGTTTTATAATATCTTGATTTCTCATAAAGTCACTAGCTTCCACTTGCTCCAATCTAATTTTTAAGGTAGTATTTTCTTCAGTGGTCTTTTGGACCTCCTTTTCCATTTGTCTAACTCTGCCTTTCAAGGCATTCTTCTCCTCATTGGCTTTTTGGAGCTCTTGTGCCATTCGAGTTAGACTATCTTTAAAGTGTTATTTTCTTTAGTATTTTTTTGGGCCTCCTTTAGCCAGTCATTGATTTGTTTTTCATGGTTTTCTTTCATCACTCTCATTTCTCTTCCCAATTTTTCCTCTACTCCTCTCACTTGCTTTTCCAAATCCTTTTTGAGCTCTTCCATGGCCTGAGACCAATTCATGTTTTTCTTGGAGGCTTCTGATGTAGGTTTTTTGACTTCGTTGACTTCTTCTAGCTGTATGTTTTGGTTTTCTTTGTCACCAAAGAAAGATTCCAAAGTCTGAGTCCAAATTTGATTCCATTTTCATTGCCTGGCCACGTTCCCAGCCAAGTACTTGACCCTTGAGTTTTTCGTTGGGGGATGACTGCTTGTAGAGAAGAGATTACTTTGTCCCAACTTTGAGGAGCTGCACTGTTGTTTTCAGAGCTTTTTCTACACAGCAAGCTCTGTCACACCAGTGTTCCACCTACCCCAAGAACCACCAACCTAGACCGCCACCCAGATCTGAGCAGGCTCTGCACTCCTGCCCTGATCCACTACTTAAGTCCTCCCATCAGGTTGGCTTGGGGCCAGAAGCAATTGCAGCTGTAGTTCTGTAGCTGTACCACCTCCTCTGCCCACAGGCCGGTGGCCAAACCGTGACCTCCTTTCACTCTGCCCCTGTAGTTTTTTCCCACTAACCTTCTCTGTTGTCTTTGGTGTTTGTGGGTTGAGAAGTCTGGTAACTGCCACAGCTCAATGATTCAGGGCCCTGTGACCTGTTCCACCCCGCTCCTGGTCTGGTTGGTCCAAGCACAGTCCACACTGGGCTCTGCTCCATTCGCTTCCAGCTCCGTGCAGTAGACCTTACCCAGTGACCATCCAGGCTGTCCTGGGCTGGAGCCCTGCTTCTCTCTGCTATTTCATGGGTTCTGCAGTTCTAGAATTTGTTCAGAGCCATTTTTTATAGGTGTTTGGAGGGTCCTGGGGGAGAGCCCTAGGCAAATCCCTGCTTTCCAGCCACCATCTTGGCTCCACCGAAAAAAAACAAAACTGTTTTTTAAGTGAAAATAGTATTGTAGATTTCCCAGCTTTGCTTTTTGATTTCTCATCCATAGGAAATTAAATACTTAAAAGTAGAGCTGGCTGAATAATGATAGGAAATGACCATACTTCTGAAGATTATAAATTACTCAGTGTCTTCAAGCTTTTGGTTTCCTTTGTCTCTAGTTATGTTGGACTTCCTATTGCTTAAAGTCTTAGGCATTGTGTCACACCCACATTTTGCATAACACAAGAATTAAAATGGCTTAATTTGTAATGCAAAGGTCAAAGAAGATAACTCTTGGAAACCAGAATTTTTAACCATTTTAATTTTAACATTTTAACTATTTTATTTCTGATTTTTGGCAGTTATCTCCTTATTTTCTAAGTTACATTCTCATTTTTAAAAAATGGTTCCCCTTAACATTTGTTAAAATCTCCATGTCCTTTTTTTTGAGGAAAGTTTTATTTAGTGTTGTCATTATAGCTTTCTACATTTCATTTGAGAGCTAAATTTTATTAAAAATAGTTATCTCAGTAGCTCTTACCAGCTTTATCATGCTCTAAAAGTAGTTTACACCCTTAATCCCTGTCTAGCCTTCTGACAAATCTTGCTCCTCTTCGTCATTGTTCATTAGAAGGCAACACTGTTGAGGGGAAAGAGTGGTGAATCTGGAGTCAGAAGACCCAAGTTTCTCACTCTGACTGTCACTATATTTACGATGTTGAGGTAGTCCCCTAATCTCTTGGCCTTAATTTCCTCATCTCTGTAATCAAAGGTTAGTCTAGGTAGATCTTTGAACCCACACCTTAACTTCATCATGCTAATGTATTCATTCATGTTTTATACAGGAAGTTTGGGGTAGTTATTTTTCTTTAAGGTTAAGTATAATCCTTATGAGAGCAGTCATAATTTATATACAATTAATGTGCTTATTAATGTAGCATTATTAATTACATTAGTCAATAGAGTACTGTATCATGACAATCAGTATTGAAAATTCGCAAGCCTTGGATAAGTGTGTACATAAGGGAAAATGTCCCCATATTAATGCATTGTGATTTTGATTTAGGCAGTAATGTTGAAGTCCTAATGAGTGGAAATGTCAGATGTTACAATATTGTGGTAGAAGCAATGAAAATGTTCTCTAGCAGTGAAAAAATTCAAGAAGTTGGTTGCTGTTTGTTACATAGGCTTACATTGGGTGAGTTGTTTTTATTTAATTTTATCACTTGGTAATTCTGTTTACAAGTAGAATAACAATTTTTAGCCACTGTACTATAAAATGTAAGACTCCTGAGCTAAGATTTGGTCTAGCTAGTCAAATTTGGGATGAAGATTTTCCTTCTAGAGGTATTTATTTCAAAACAGTGATCCTGTTAATCATTTAGTCTGTTAAATGAGGTAAGTATGCTTTTGAGTGTTTCATTATTTTATCCTTTTCCTCTTTTCTGTTCTTCAAAGATGACTCATGGCATAAGTATTCTTATTTATTTTCTTTGGGAAACTGAAAGACCTTCTTTGGTTATATTATAAATGTTGACATTTCAGAAGTAGCACTAGAATAATCTCATCACTCATAGAAGATATGGCTCAAGTAATATGATTGAATTTTTGTAGAAATATTGGAAATTATCCCCTTCAAGGTGGTCAAGGAGAATGTGATATAATTTTTCCAATGATGTTATTATTGCTAAAGACTTTCCTTGAGGTCTTCTGTCTTTTGAATACCCAAAGTGGTGGTAGATCTTATTTTAAAGTCAAATCTGGTATTTTGTAAATAGCCTTAAAGCATTCCATGCCAAGTTGTTTTTCTTCTTCTTTTTTTTTTTAAAGGATTAAGTGGTTTTCTTTGAAATTTTTTTTCTGGTTATAGTAGAAAGTATACTGGACAGTCAGAAAACCTGAGTTCTGGTTCTAGTTCTGCTTCTGACACCAGCTGCCTGACCAGGGCAAATATTTAAATTCTCTTTTCCAATTAGGTGATCTCTGAAAAGTCTTCCAGTTCTAAGATTCTTTAATCTGTTTTGGTAAGGAAAACACAACAATCCCTGACTGCAAAGTAATGAGACTATAGCTACTTTCTGTGGTTCAAAAGCTAACTCTAAAAATATATCCAGATGGAAAACTCTACAATGTTTTGTATGGTGGCAGTATTAAAGTTGGATAGCTAGATGGTGCAGTGGATAGAGCACCAAGCCTAGAGTCAGGAAGAACTGAATTCACATCTGGCCTCAGATACTTAATAGCCTGTGTGTTGCTGGGCAAGTCACTTAAACCTGTTTGCCTAAGTTTCCTCAACTGGAGAAGAAAATGGCAAACCACTCAGGTATCTTTGCCAAGAAACTCCCAAATGGGTTCATGAAGACTGAAATGACCGAAGAACAAAGATTTTAATAACGTTAGTCAGTAAACATTGTGTGTACTTTGTGCTGGGCACCATATTAAAGTCTGGAAATATTTTTTAAATGAAAAAGACAGTTTTTGAAAGAGAAAACACAGAATTAACATCCTTAGTTTCAATGTGTTCATTAAGGAATCATTTTCATTACTTTATAATAACTTTTGCTTTTACTACTGGATTCCAAATGTTAGAATGCATTCTTACGGAGATATATATTTTTGTTTGGTACTATTCTATATATCCAGCCCTTCTGAGCTTTGTTGTCTCCCTCCTGAGCTTCAGTCCCGTATCACATCATCTTCTGGACATTTTAAACTGAATGTCCTGTAGGCATCTAAAACTCAACCTGTCCAAAAGAGAACTAACTCATCACTCCTCCCAAATACACCCATCTTTTAAATTTCCCTGTTACTGTCCAGGGTACCACCATTCTTCCACTCAGCCTGACTCACAATCTTGGTGCCATCCTTGTTTCCTTACTCTCACTTATACTTAATCATATCTCATATTTAATCAGTTGTCAACTCTTGTCATTTCTATTTCTGCAGCATCTTTCACAGTTGTCCCCTTTTGTCCATCCACAAGCCATCACATAGTTCAAGCCTTTATCTCCTCTTGCAATAGCCTTAAATTATTTATTTACTTTTGGCTGTGAAAAATACTTTAGGTCAGCATCTGTCATCATATACCACAATAAATTCCACATAGATAGAAAAGATAAATATTAAATAAAATAATTGAGAATAGTGGAAAATTATATCTTTCACTATAGTGATTATGAAGAATAAATTTAAAAAAGAGAAAAGATTACAAAAAGACAGAATTTTAGTTACTTAACAGTGAACAAGGTTTTGCCTGAACTGATAAAGTGCAGCCAGAATAAAAGAAAAAGATATAGATTGAGAGAAAAAAGTATGCTTCAGTAGTAATGGTATACTTCAGTAGTAATCAACACTGTGCTTGCCTCACTGTTGGTTTATAATAACCACATGTAAAAGATTCTTATGGATGAAACCCAAAAAGGGTTTCTTTTTAAACATCCAAAGATTTTGCTAAGGGATTTGATACAAATATATTTTTCCTCCTAGTCTTCACATGTGTGTGTGCGTGTGTGTGTGTGTGTGTGTGTGTGTGTGTGTGTGTGTGTGTAATAGGAAATAATTAAAAGAGAGAAAGCACTGGAATTAATCATGGTTAGGGAAGGTTTCCTGTAGAAGGTGAGATTTTAGTTGAGACTTTAAAGAAACCAGGGAAGTTAGTAGTCAGAGTAGAGGAGGGAGAGTGTTCCAGTCATGGCGGGGACAGCCAGATAAAACTCCCAGAGGTGAGAGATGGAGTGTCTTGTTTGTAGAACAGGTAGGAGGCCAGTGTCACTAGTCCACCTCCAATCTCACATCTCACAGGTCAGGTCAAAGAGTACATGTCAGAGAGTAAAGATAAGAAGATCGGAAAGGTAGGAGGGGTCCAGGTTATAAAGGGCTCTGAATGCCAAAAAAATAGCATTTTGTATTTGCTCCTGGAGTCAGTGGGAATTCATTGTAGTTTATTGAGGTGGTGTGTGTGTGTGTGTGTGTGTGTTGTGTGAGAGAGAGAGAGAGAGAGAGAGACAGAGAGAGAGAGAGATAGAGAGAGAGAGAGAAAGAGACAGAGATAGAGACAGAGACAGAAATATCATCAGACCTGTGTTTTAGTGACTGAGTGGGACTGGAGTGGAAGAGACTTGGTGCAGGCAGACCCACCAGCAGCTTATTTCAGCGATCAAGACTGGAAGTGATGAGAGCCAGCATTAGAGTGGTAGAAGTGTCAGAGTAGAGAACATTCAAGGAGATATTGCAAAGGTAAAATCAACAACAGCTTGTATACAGGGGCTGAGAGATAATGAGAAATCCAAGATGACTCCTAGGATTGCAAGCCTGAATGGTGGATGGGGAGGATGGTGTTATCTTCCATAGCAATAGAGAAGGTAGAAGGGGTTAGAGGGAGGATTTAGGAGAAAATATAATAAGTACTGCTTTGGAGATACTGAGTTCAGGACGTCTACTGGACATACAGATTGAGATGTCTGAAAGGTAGTGGAGATATGAGATTGGAGGTCAGGGGAGAGATTGGGGTAGGAAAGGTAGATTTGAGAATCATCAGTTTAAAAATAGTAATTAAATCCATGGGTGCTGATCAGATCACCAAATGAAGTAATATAGAGCAAGAAGAGAAGAGGACAAAGGACACCTGTGATTAGAAGACATGATCAAGAGGAGAATCTAGCAGTGGAGACAGAGAAGGAGTGGTTAGATAGGTAGGAGGAAAACCAAGAGAGAGCCATCTCCTGAAAACCTAGAGAGAAGAGAGTATTGCGGAGGAGAGGGTGATCAATAGTTCTAAATGCTACAGAGGCTAAAAAGAATGAGGATTGAGAAAAGGCCATTGGATTTGGCAAATAAGAGATCATTACTAACTTTGGAGAGAGAAAGTCCAGTGTAATAATAAAGTTGGAAGTCAGATTGTAAGGGGTTAAGAAGAGAGTGAGAGGAAATAAAGTGTGGAGGCACCTATAGTAGTAGGACTTTTCAAAGAGTTTAGCTGCAAAGGGTGGAAGAGAAATAGAACAATAATTAGCAGAGATAGAAGAATCAAGTGAAGTTTTTTCAGCCTAGGCGAGACATGAGCATATTTGTAGGCAGTAGAAAAGGAGCTGGTAGACAGGGAGAGATTGAAAATACATGAAAGACTGGGGCTCACAGAAAGGGCAGTCTGTTGGAGGAGACAGGAAGCAATGGGATTACTTGAACAGGTAGTGAGGTTAGCCTTGGTAAGGCGTAAGGCCAGGATGAGACGGGTGAAGAGAGTGGCAGAAGACATCTGAGTGATGGTAGACAAAGGAGAGGGGGAAAGAGGGAATTCATGGAGAATGACCTCATTTTTTTTTCTGTAAAATATGAGGCAAGGGGAACAGGGGTCATGGGAGGTTTGAGAAGGGATGAAAAGGTTAGGAAGAGTCGCAGTGGAGAGTGGGATAGTGAGTTGATTAGGGAGGTGCAGCAGGATTGCCTAGTAGTAGTCAAGGCTCAGTTCCTTGCTTCCCTGACTTTCTTCAAGTTCCAACTGAAATCCTGCCTTCTACAGGAAGCCTTTCCTCATCCCTCTTAATTCTCTTCCATTAATTATTTGCTATTTAACACATTTTTAACTTTTTTTTACATGTTGTTTCCTCTGTTAGATTGTGAGCTCCTTAAGGGCAGAAATGTATTCCCAATGATTATCTGGGCTCCCATCTTTTGGGGCTGCTGTTGCTTGGCCAAGTTGAAGGTATTGTTGAGAGGAGTTGGGCTGCCACCAGCATGGCTACCAACACTGTCACTGAGTAATAACTTGCTAATTGGTGTCTCAGCCTGAAGTCTCTCTTCATTTCAATATATCTTCCACATAACTGTGAAATCGATTTTCCTAAAGTGCCCATCTGACCATTTAACTACCTACTTGGTAAACTGCTATGGCTCTATGTTAACTCTGAGGTCAAGTATACACTAATCTCTTTGGTATTCAAGCCCTTCACCACCTAGTCCCAATTTATATTTCTAATGAGATCAGTTTTGGACATCCAGTTTGAGCCTAGCAGCAGTGAAAGTGGCAGCTCAGCCTCTCTCAAAATCATCTTCACCTTGGTCAAACAACAGCAACCTCAAGGAGTTCACAATCTAAATCATAAAAACAAAAAATTACTCTTAGGAAGAAGTGTTTAAATTTATTCAATAAATCTGTATAATGCAGAACTGTAGTCTTTTTGCCTCTGACTCCATAACCCAGATTTTATATTAAAACACTGACATCTCAGTGGTAAGTAACCAGGTTGCAGGGGTCCTAAAATGAACAGTGATAAATAATTTTCTATCCAGATACAAAACCCTTTTCCATGTTTGTTACACTTTGGAGGTGATCATGAATTCTCAAATGTTATGCCAACAAAACAAAAACTCCAACAGGGTCTACATAATGCTAGAAAGACATTGACTGCTATCCTGGAGTCAGAATGAGTGTACTTTCTGAGGACCAGAAGAATTTTCTATTTTTATTAGGATGATGGAATATTTTCTTGCATTTTAATGAAATATAAAAGTGAACATCTTTCTGTTCTGGGGAAAACTGAAATAATCTGTTACCTCATTTCTATGATTTCCTCTAACTAGGTAGAAGATGGAGTCCAACTTATTTCAATGAGTACTCTGTGCTAGCATCTTCCCTTTTCCCCAGAAGGTGCATGAGAAGATAGTCTAGGAACAGCTTATTTTATGGACAGGCCTTCATCTTCCCTCCTTTTAATCTTCAATCTCTCCCATGTCTCCCCAATTCTTAGACACCCTCACTGGATACTATTATACTTGCCAGCTATTGCCTGCATTTGTCCATTTGCCCTTTCAGCAGACCCTTTGAAAAAGGGTCCATAATCAGTGCCTTTGCTTCTTCTTTTCTCTTTTTCTTTTTTAACTCTTTAGTCTGTTTTCTTACCTCTTCATTCAACTGAAACCACTCTCTCCAAACCACTCTCTTTACTGCAAAAATCTCATGACCTCTTCTTGATCCTGTGCAGCATTTGAAATTTTTAATCGTATTCTCCCTCTGGATACTCTGTATAGGATTTTCTGACTGATTTCTCTTTGTTCAGTCTGTCTGACTGAAATGCATTTGCTTGATCTTTTTCCATGTCCTGCCTACTAACTATGAATAACCCCCAACACTGTGCTCTATATCCTCTTCTCTTTTCTTTTTACACCGCTGATTCCCAGACCCATTTGTCTTTCAAAAGATAAATAGTACTAGTTTCTCTCCTGAGCTCTAGTCCTACATTACCAGCTGCTAATTTGACATTTTTATGGGTTTTCCTTTTGGCATCTCAAACTGAACATGTCCAAAATAACTCATTACCATTTCTCTCAAACTTTACCACTCTGAAATTTCTTATTACTGTTGAGGGCACCACCTTCCTTTTAGTCATAACCCTGTTGTCATCCTTGATTCCTTTGACTGGAGCAGTCACCCCACGTATCCTGTTGCCAAAACTTGTAATTTCTTGCATACATCTTCTTCTTTCCACTCTCACAGACTCCCCTCTAGTTTAGGCCTTCACCGTTTTTTATGTATCCCCTTAAAAAAAGGATTTATTCTGTGAAGTTTGGATTCATTCAAAGGGCTACACTTGAGGACCTGGAGGGTCACATGTGACCTTGAGGCTACAGGTTCCCCACCCCTGAATTCTAGAATATTGTAATAATATTCTAATTGGGCTCTCAGCCTCAGGTCTCTTCTGTGCCAGTCTGTCTTCCAGTCAGCTGTCAAAGACTATCCTAAACTTATAAATCTCACCATATCATATCCCTGCTCTATCAGATCAAAAGCAGTAAGCTTTCATTAAACAGTTACCATGTGCTAGGCACTGTGCTAAGAACTGAGAATATAAATAAAAAATATGAAAGATAATCCTTGATCTGAAGGAGTCCATGTTTTTAAAATTGGGTTCCAAATTTTCCCCCTCTCCACTCCTCTCATTGAGAAGGCAAGCAATTTGATATAGGTTTTGCATGTGTAGTCATACAAAACACATTTCCATATTAGTCATGTTCTAAAAGAAGCCATAGACCAAAATAAAAACCCAAGAAAAATAAAGTAAAAAAAAAGTATGTTTCAATCTGTATTCAGACTCCATCAGTTCTTTCTCTGGTGATGGACAGCATTTTTCAGTGTAGGTCCTTCAGAGTTGTCTTGGATTATTGCATTGCTGAGAATAGCTCAGTCATTCATAGTTGATCATCTTACAGTATTGCTGTTACTGTGTACAGTGTTCTCCTGGTGCTTCTCACTTCACTTTGCATCAGTTCAGGTAACTCTCCAGGTTTTTCTGAGAGCATCTAGCTGATCATTTCTTATATCAAAATAGAATTTCATCACAATCATGTACCACAAATTGTTGAGCCATTCCCCAGTTGATGGGCATTCCCTCAGTTTCCAACTTTGCCATCAGAAAAGAATTGCTAAAAATATTTGGGCATAGTTCCAAATTGCTCTAAGTAATGGCTGAATCAGTTCATAACTCCACCAACAGTAGCGTCTTAATTTTCCCCCCATCTCCTACAACATTTGTCATTCTCTTTCTGTCCTATTAGTCATTGTGATAAGTATAAGGTATAGTACCTCAGTATTGTTTTAGTTTGGATTTCTCCAATCAGTAGTGAATTAAAGCATTTTTTCCTACGGCTATAGAAAGCTTTGATTACTTCATCTAAAAACTGGTTGTTCATATTTTAGATCATTTGTCAATTGGGGAGTAGCTTTTATTTTATATAAAGAATTCTTGAACTAGAAATTGAACTTCCTTCCACAGAGGAAGTACACTGAAATTCCTTCCAATTATGAAATTTTGTAATTCTGTTAAAGTGCTTTTTGGTCCATCAAGTGCTATGTAAATGTGACCTATTATTAATAGAGGATTCTGTATCAGTCCTATGTACAATGAGGTGCTATACTTTTTATGATTATGAAAAAGAGCAGCGAAGGAAAAACTCTACTCTTGCTAAGTTTCATTGCATAGTTAATTAGATAATTAAATGGTGAAAATGTTCAGTAGTTTACCAAAAAATGTATAGAAACATGCTAAGCTATTTTTAAGAAAAATATTACTTAGTTGTAAAGACCTTAAAAGGAGAAGAATAAGCATCCTATGATTTAAATGTAATAATTTACATATAAATATACAATTCTGTTAAAGTAGATTTAACTTATAATTTGTTTTTAGATAATTTCTTTAATATCCTGGTTTTAAATGAGGTTCATGAGGTCATCGTGAAAGCCGTTGAAAAGTATTCAGAAAATGCAACCTTACAGACTGCAGCACTAAGCTGTTTGACTCTCCTCAGTAAGTAAACTTTGCCTTCCTATGTTTAAAAAGAAAGTTGCTTCTAGAGTAAATGCTTAAAGATTTTGGTCTTGCTTTTTTCATAGTATCAAAGTGTCTCACGCACAAAAAAGAGGTAGTAATGTGCCCAAAAGCAAGCAATGCCCAAAGAGCAGTAATTCAAAACCCTGTCTATAGCATGATTTATCAAGGAAACAAAGCTTCAATGATGAATCCACTGATACTAATCATTTGCAGTTTTGATTTCTGTGCTTTATGTGCTTTGGCTTTCAATATTGGTTGCTTTCTTTGCATTCATTTTGTAATTATTTTCAAACAATTTATTTAGTATCTTATATTTTTGTAGATTCTGTTTTAACTCATAATTGAACTGTAACTTATTTATTCTTGGATACTAATTTTTATCATTAATTGGAGGTGGGGGGAAGGAGTGGGGAGATGGACACAGAATTGCTTTTTTTTCGCTTCCATTTTTGTTCTCATCTTGATTGTTAGACCAGTTTGAGATTTATCTGATTTAACAGGTTCAAGTGTTTGTTTTGTTTTATTTTGTTTTGAGAGGGAGGGTACAAGAGAGAAATGAGAATGAGAAGAAAGATAAAATGTATGGTTACCAATTAAAGTTATTAAGTACCTACTTTGTACCAGACATTGTGTTACACGTTGGCATTAGAAGTACAAATAATGAAATAATCCCTACTCATGGGGAGTTTATATTCTAATGGCTACTTGCCTCATTTCTATACTTTACTTTTCTATTGTTTACATAGGAAATATCTTACTGAATGCTAAGGGCTATGTGGGGTCTTTATAAGATGAATCTTTTATGAATAGAAACAAGTCTTTTTTTTAAATTATTTTTTATTTTTAGTTTACAACACTCAGGTCCACATTTTTGAGTTCCAGATTTTCCCTCCTTTTCTCTCCTCCTGCTACACCCCCAAGATGGCATGTAATCCCATGTAGGTTCTACATGAACCATCACGTTAAATTTATCACAACAGTCAAGTTGTAAAGAAGAATTATAGCCAATGGAATGAACCATGAGAAAGAAGAAACAGAAGCAAAAAAAAAAAGAGTGAATAATTTTCTTCAATCTGCATTCAGACTGTAATTCTTTCTCTGGCTGTAGATAGCTTTTCCCATCATGAGTCTTTTGGAGCTGTCTTAGAACATGTCATTGCTGAGAAGAGCCAAGTCTATCAAAGTTAGTCATCATAGAATACCGTTTGTCTGTAATTGTGTATAATGTTCTCCTCACTCAGCATCAGATCATATAAGTCTTTCCAGGTTAGTATGATGTTATTTTTTATAGCACAATAGTATTCCATTACATTCATTTACCACAACTTGTTTAGTTATTCCCCAATTGAGGGTTATCCTCTTGATTTCCAATTCTTTGCCACCACAAAAAAGCTTCTATAAATATGTTTGTACATATGGGTCCTTTTCCCACTTGTATGATATCTTTGGGATAAAGCCCTAGAAATGGTATTGCTGGGTTAAAGGGCATGCACATGTCTATAGCCCTTTGGGCAAAGTTCCAAATTGCTTGCCAGAATGGTCGGATCAGTTCACAACTCCACCAACAATAAAATAGTGTTCCAATTTTCCCACGTCTTCTCCAGCATTTATCATTTTTCTGTTTTATCATGTTAGCCAGTCTGACAGGAGAGATATGGTACTTAAGAGTTGTTTTGATTTGCATTTCTCTAATTAGTAGTGATTTAGAGCATTTTTTTCATATGAGTATAGATCTCTTTAATTTCTTCTTCTGAAAACTGCCTGTTCATATCCTTTGACCATTTATCAGTTGGGGAATGACTTGCATTCTTATAAGTTTGACGCGGTTTTCTGTATATTTTAGAGATGAGTCCTTCATTAGAGATACTGTTTGTAAAAACTCTTTCCCAATTTTCTGCTTCCCTCCTAATCTTGGTTCCATTGGCTTTGTTTGTACAAAGCTTTTCAATTTATCATAGTCAAAATTATCCATTTTGCATTTTGTAATACTCTCTATTTCTTATTTGGTCATGAATTCTTGCCTTCTCCATAAATCTGAAAGGTAAACTATTCCTTGCTCTCCCAAATTGCTTATAGTATCAGCCTTTATATCTAAGTCATGAACCCATTTTGACTTTATTTTGGTATATGGTGTAAGACATTGGTCTATGCCTAGTTTCTGCCGTACTGTTTTCCAGTTTTCCTAGCAGTTTTTGTTAAATAGTGAGTTCTTATCCCAGAAGCTGGACTCTTTGGGTATATCATAGAGTAGATTACTATAGTCATTGACTACTGTGTCTTATGTACCTAACCTATTCCACTGATCCACCACTCTGTTTCTTAGAGTAGTTTTGATGACTGCTGCTTTATAATACACTTTAACATGTGGTATCGCTAGGCCACCTTCTCTACAATTTCTTTTCACTAATTCCCTTGATATTCAGGACCTTTTGTTCTTTCTGATGAATTTCATTATTATTTTATCTAGCTTTATAAAATAATTTTTCGGTTGTTTGGTTGATATGGCACTAGAAAAGCAAATTAATTTAGGTAAAATTATCATTTTTATTATATTTGATCGGCCTAACCATGAACAACTGATGCTTTTCCATTTACTTAGATCCGATTTTATTTGTGTGAAAACTGTTTTGTAATTGTGTTCATATAGGTCCTGAGTTTGTCTTTGCAAGTAGACTCCCAAATATGTCATAGTGTCTACAGTAACTTTAAATGGAATTCCTCTTTCTATCTCTTGCTGTTGGGCTTTGTTAGTAATACATAGGAATGCCAAGTATATAAGTGGGTTTATTTTATATCTTACAACTTTGCCAAAGTTATTTATTATTTCAAGTAGTTTTTTATTTGATTCCCCAGGATTCTCTAAGTAAATCATCATGTCATCTGCAGAGTAATAACTTTGTATCTTCTTTGCCTATTCTCATTCCTTCAATATCTTTTTCTTCCCTTATTGCTAAAGCTAACATTCTAGTACGAAATTGAATAATAAAGGTGATACTGGACATCCTTGTTTCACCCCTGATCTTATTAGAAATGCATCTAGCTTATCCCCATTACATATAATGCTTGCTTATGGTTTTAGGTAGATGCTACTTATGATTTTAAGGAAAACTCCATTAATTCATATGCTGTCTAGTGTTTTTAATAGGAATAGGTTTTGTTTCTCAAAAGCTTTTTCTGCCTCTCTTGAAATAATCATATGGTTTCTGTGTTTTTGTTGATATGATCAATTATGCTATTTTTTCTTCAATATTGAACCAGCATTGCATTCCTGGAATAAACCCTACCTGGTCGCGGTGTATTATTTTCATGATAAGTTGCTGTAATCTTTTTGCTAATATTTTATTTAAAATTTTTGCATCTATATTCATTAGGGAAATTAGTCTATAATTTTCTTTCCCTGTTTTGACTTCCTGGTTTAGGTATCAGTACTATGTTTGTGTCAGAAAAAGAATTTGATAGTACTCCTTCTCCTGTTTTCCAAAATAGTGTATAGAGTATGGGAATTAATTGTTCTAAGTGTTTGATAGAATTTGCTTGTAAATCCATGCTTCCTCTGGAGATTTTTTCCTAGGAAGTTCATTGATGGCTTGTTCAATTTCTTTTTCTGAGATAGGATTATTTAAGTATTTTACTTCCTCTTCTGTTAATCTGGGCAATTTTTGTAAATATTCATCCATTTCCCTATGGTTATCAAATTTATGAACATACAATTGGGCAAAATAATTCATAGTTATTGTTTTAATTTCCTCTTCATTGGAGGTGAATTCACCATTTTCATTTTTGATAGTGGTAATTTGGTTTTCTTCTTTTCTTAAATCAAATTGACCAAAGATTTATCAATTTTATTGGTTTTATTTTTTTCATAAAACTGGCACTTAATTTTATTTATTAGTTCAATTGTTTTCTTAATTTCAATTTTGTTAATCTTTCCTTTGATTTTCAGAATTTCTAATTTCTTATTTAATTGGGGATTTTTACTTTGTTCTTTTTGTAGCTTTTTTAGTTGCCTGCCCAATTCATTGATCTCCTTTTTCTCTGTTTTATTCATGTAAGCATTCAGAGATACAAAACTTCCCCAAAGAACCACTTTTGCTGCATCCCATAAATTTTGGTATGTTGTCTCATCATTGTCATTCTTTTGGATGAAGTTATTAATTGTTTCTATGATTTGTTGTTTGATTCACTCATTCTTTTGGATTAGATTATTAAGTTTCCAGTTAACTTTTAGCTTATCTTTCCATAGTTTTTATTACAAATAATTTTTATTGCATCATGATCTGAAAGGGATGCATTGAGTAATTCTGCCTTTCTGCACTGAATTGTGAGGTTTGTATGCCCTACTACTTGTTCAGTTTTTGAGTATGAACCATGTACCTCTGAGGAAAAGGTATATTCCTTTTTATCACCATTCAGTTTTCTCCAGAGGTCTATCATATCTACCTTTTCTAAAATTCTATTCACCTCCTTAACTTCTTTCTTGTTTATTTTCAGGTTAGATTTATCAAGTTCAGAGAGGGGGAGGTTGAGGTCCCCCTAGTAGTTTAATTTTGCTGCCTGTTTCTTCCTGTAACTCCCTTAACTTCTCCTGTGACAATTGGGATACTATACCACTTGGTTCATATGTGTTAAGTAATGATATTGGTTCATTGTTGATGGTACCTTTTAGCAGGATATAGTTTCCTTCCTCATCTCTTCTAATTAGAACCATCTTTGTTTTAGCTTTGTCTGCGATTAGGATTGCTACTCCTGCTTTTATTACTTCAGCTGAAGCATAATGTATTCTACTCCAGCCTTTTACTTTTACCCTGTGTGTATCTCCCTGTTTTAAGTGTGTTTCTTGTAAGGAACATATTGTAGGATTGTGGTTTTTAATCCATTCTGCTATCTGTCTTCATTTTCTGGGAAGCTTCATCCCATTCACAGTTATGATTACTATGTGTCTTTTTCTCCATCCTGTTCCCCCTCCCCATTTATGCTTTTATTTCTCCTTTGTCCTTTCCCCTCCTCAAAAAAAGTTTTGCTTTTGACCACTGTCTCCCTCAATTTTCCCTCCCTATTAGTCCCCTCCCTTATCTTATCGTTTCCCCTTACTGCTTCTTCCCTCACTTCTAACAACCTCCCTCCCTTTTCTTTCTCCTTTCCCTTCCTACTGTCTGTTTGATTCCATCCTTGAACCAAACCCGAACAGATTAAAGCTCAAACACTGCTCTTTTCCCTCCCTTCATTTCCTCTACTAGGAAAAGTTTTTGTGCCTCTTCATATGATGTAATTTACCCTTTTCTGCCTCCTCCTTACCTCTTCTCCCATTACAATTCCTTTGCACCCCTTATTTAGGTTTTTTATCATCACATCAGTTAATTTACACCCACACCCCCTGTCTATGTATATCCCTTTTAAATGTCATAATTACCATACCATTCTTAAGATTAACAAGCATAATCATAGGGCAACTAGGTGGCATAGTAAGTAGAACACTGGCCCTGGAGTTCGGCTATATAATGCTGCAGCTCACCTGGTACTGAGCTGGAGCTGGCTAGTGTGTGCCAAAGATCAAGGCCAGTGAAGTCCATCTTGAGTTTCCCCAGGGTTACACTGAAGCTCCCAACATGAGGTGTGGGGGTGAGGTGGTCTGGCTGTTGGAAGTCTCCTCTTCCCCTGGGGCTGCGCTATAGCATGGGTGGCCTCAAATGTGGTCTGGGTTGTTGTGTGCCAATTCCCCTGGCTGTGCAAAGGCACACCTGTTGTCCCGGTGTTGGCACTTGCTGGCCCCACTCCCCTGGGGCTCCGGATCTCCCACCAGTCTGCTGAGGTGGGGCTTGCTGGGATGCCTCTCTTCCTCCACTGGTCCCCTTCTGTCACAGCAAGAGGGCCTTGTCTCCCTAGCTTCCTGAGCTAAAAGACTGTTGTGCCCCTATTTCTTCCTCTACTATACCAAGGGTTTTCCTAGGGCAATGTCCTCTGGGTTATTCAAGGTCAGCAAGGGAGGGATGAGAGCACTTATAGTTTACTCTGTCATCATGGCTCCTGGAAGTTTAAGAAGGTTAATTTCAAACATTTAGTCTGTGGGCTGCAGTAGCTGCTGCCAGGGCCAGAGGTTCTATGCTTCTGTCTCACCTGTTTCTGACAGACTCTAGTTCCAGGCTGAGAAGTTTGGGGATTGCCACTGCAACTGGTGATGCAGCCAACCAAGGTCCACTCCTGCTCGGCTATGGTTGGGTATAGGCCCTCGGGCCCTCAGTGCTCTCCCAGCCAGGTGCAACAGATCCTTCCCATCAACCTTCCAGACTCTCCTGGGGAGGAAATCTGCCACACCATCTCCTAATGGATTCCACCTCTCAAATTTGTTCAGATTCACTTTCTTAAAGGTATCTGAAAGAATTTATGAGAGAGCTCGGGTACTTCCCTGCTTTCACTCTGCCATCTTGACTCTGCACCCACCTTCAGAAACAAGTCTAACTGCTAAAAGGAGTACTTTCTTGAAAGTTGTATCTTTTTTTTCTTTATCTAATTCAGGGCTGTCCAAAATATGGCCCCCAAGGCACATGTGGTCTGCAGTGGGATTTTATGGGAGCCACTTGTGGGTTTTAATTTTCACAAGTGAAAAAAATAAAATAATAATTTGCATGGAATGCATATTAGATTTTAAAATCCATCACTAATAAATAATCTTGTTGATGTTAATTTTCTCTGGTGTTTTTAAGCAGTATTACAGATGGAACGTGTCACACAGAATTTTCAATTGATCTGTGGAATGCGTTCTGTCTGTATGATGGAGACTAGTCAGTATGCACCTACCTTTGTACTGTTGTGTTGTCGCTTTGTTGTTTTGTGTTTGCTTTTGCGCTTGGTGCCTTTGCCTGTCGTATTGATGATGTACGTTCCCCCCCATTCTATTAGTGTACTGTATTTTTTATTCTGGGTGGGGCCCTCAAATAATTAATTTTATTGCGGCTCTAAGATAACGTAAGGTTGGACAGCCCTGATCTAATTTATTGAACATTTTAATTTATTTTTTATTTTTAACATTCTTTTCATTTTTAACTATGCCTTCCAAATTTTCTTGCTCCTTGTCACTCCCCTCACTCACTGAAAAGGCAAGTAATATACTATCAATTTTATATGTGAAATCATGCATATATTTTCTTATTATCCATGTTTCCAAAAAAAGCAAAAAAAATAAAATAAAATGAGAAAATTTTACTTTGGGTGCACTCAGAGTTCGTCAGTTCTCTCAGTGGAGGTGGCTAGTATTTTTTCTTCATGAATTCTTTGGAATTGTCTTAGACTATTGTATTGATCAGCGTAGTCTTCTTTCACGTTTGATCATTACTTGGCACAGTAATCTCCCACATCTTCTCACTTCACTTGCAACACTTCATATGGATCTTGGCTTGTTTTTCTGAAACAACCCCCTCATCATCCTAAGCCCCAGCTTGTTCAACCATTCCCCAGCTGATGAGCATTCCATCAATTTCCAACTCTTTGCCACCACAAAAAGCTGCTATAAATATTTTTTGTATATATAGGTCCTTTTCCTTTGATCTCTTTGGGATACAGACATGATAGCAGTATTGCTCAATGGTCATGGGGTATGCAGAGGTTCATAGCGCTTTGGGCATAGTTTCTTGTTCTCAGGAATGGTTGGACCAGTTCACTACTCTACCAGCAGTTCAAGAGTGTACCTATTTTTCCCTCATGCTCACCATCATTTGCTGTTTCTGATAGGTGTGACGTGGTACCTCAGAGTTGTTTTAATTTGCCTTTCTTTAATTAGTATTGATTTAGAGCATTTTTTCTTACAAATCTTCTGAAAACTGCCTGTTTCTATCCTTTGACTATAGGCCCAAAATGTCAAAATCGTAAGAAAAACCACCGAGGCAGAACTCTGAGCCAATAACCATTTATTAAAGGGACCTGGCCTCTCCTAATGGATAGGATCTTGGAATTTCCTCACCACCTGAAATGCCCCACTTCCTCCAGGGCCTTAGTTTCATAGTGCTTGACACCCAGACAATACAGGTGGAGCAGGCCAAAATTACAGAGTCTGATTGGTGGACAGACCTTGTCCTTAACTTTCCCATTGGTTGACAGATGGGCATGTGAACAGACATTAATACACTTAACTTTTCCTTCAGGAGATCCTGCCAAAATCAGGGAGCAGGCTTATTGGGTTGGGCTGAATAGTGGATGTCAAAACATCTGCATGAGCTGATGCGTCAGGAGAAGAGCAGGCCACAGCATGGGTCACTCATTGCCCAAATGCTCTTAGCCATCTACTCATGTTGGGCAATGAGGAGATCGCGAAGGATGAAGGGGCAATGGAATGAGTATAGGGATTTCCATGTAACTGAGTCACGTGTGTCACACTGGGCTTGGTCCCCTGCTCAGCAGGAGGAAAGGGCGGAGGTCATCTACTTAGCTTTATGTAATTAGGCAAGTTAACCTCTTAGTAAGTGACCTTCTGAGTATGCAGTATATAGTTTGGGGTTTTTCATAAAAGATTTGAGGTTTTTTTAATGACTCTAGAGTCCTTTTTATAAGAATCTATCCTATTTGATTATTCCTGATTAGTTGATTAACTAAATATATATTGTTAAGTATAACATGTTAATTGATTAACTATATGTATAATGTTAACAAATACAATATGTTAATCAAGATTAAATATATATTGATTGGTTGGCTAATTTGATGGATTGACTAAGTGCATCTTGATTGTAGGTATAATATATTGATAATTGCTGTCAGTCACCACCAATAAAATCACCAACGAAGTAATGTTGATTGGGGTAAAATAGGGGTCCAGTCATCAATTTCATCACCATTTGTCAATTGGGAAATAGCCTTTATTTTTATAAATTTGACTCAGTTCTGTGCTTAGTTTATGTATGAGAAATGAGGCCTTTATAAGAGACATTTGCTACAAAAATTTTTATGTTGCTTCATTGTCTGTAGAACCCTTTACCATAGTATAATCTCCCTGTTTATCTCTTTTAATTAGGTCCGGTTTTGGCTTTTGCTTTGTCTGAGATCATGATTGTTACCTGTGCCTTTTTTTTTACTTCAGTCAAAGTATCTTAGACTCTGCTCTAGCCCTTTATTTTAACTCTGTGTGTGTCTTTCTGTTTCAAGTATGTCTCTTACGAACAACACATTTTTGGATTCTGGTTTCTGTTCTTCTGTCTGTTTCTGTATTATGGGTGAGGTCATCTCATTCACATTCAAAGTTATGATTACTAAGCAAGTATTTCCCTCCATCTCATTTTCCTGTTTTTCATCTCTCTCTGTTTTTATCCTGTCCCTTTTCAAAAGTTTATTTTACTTCCAATTATTGCCTCCCTTAATCTGCTCTCCCCTTTGTCATTCTTCTCCTCACCTCCCACATTCTCTTAGCCCTTTTCCCTTATACTTCCCTAATGGATTAGTTACATTTCTATACACAACTGAGTGTATGTATATATTCTTCCTTCTTTAAACCAATGCCAGTGAGAATGATGGTCAAGCATTGCCTGCCACTCCCTCATCCCCATTTCCCCCTCCATTATAAAAACTCTTCTTTGCACTCCTCTTTTATGTGAGAAAATAAACCCCATTTCTACCTCTCCCTTCCTCCTCCCAATGCACCCCTCTTTCTCACTCCTTTGTTTTTAGAGAGCATTCCAAAATAATTGGTTCACACCCATGTCCTCTGTTTATGTAAAGTCCTTTTAACTGTCCTAATAATGACAGAGTTCTTAGGAGTTTTGCATATCTTCTTCCCATATAGGAATATAAACAGTTTAACTTTATTGAGTTTCTTATTATTACTCTTTCATATTTATTTATTTATGCTTCTCTTGAGTCTTGTGTTTGAATGTCAAATTTTCTGTTCAGCTCTGGTATTTTCATAAAAGTGTTTGAACTTCATCTAGTCATTAAATGTCCTTTTCCCTTCCATCAAGGATTATACTCAGTTTTGCAAGGTAGGTTATTAATGCTTGTAATTTTAGTTCCTTTGCTTTACAGAATATCATGCTCTAAGCCTTCTATTCCTTTAATGAAGCCATTAAATCTTGTGTGATCCTGACTGTGGCTTCATGATATTTGAATTGTTTCTGTCTGGCTTCTTCTCTTTGGCCTGCGAGCACTGGAATTTGGCTATAGTGTTCCTGGGAGTTTTCATTTTGGAATCTCCTTCATGAAGTAATCAGTGGACTCTTTCAGTTTCTATTTTACCTCCTGGTTCTAGAATATTGGGACAGTTTTCCTTGATAAATCCTTGAAAAAGGATGTCTAAACTCTTTCTTTGATCACAGCTTTCAGGTGATTCATTGATTTCTTAAGTTATCTGTCCTGGTTTTATCTTCCAGTTCAGTCACTTTTCCAGTGAGATATTTCAGCTGCTTCTGTTTTTTTTTTTTCATTCTCTTGTCTGTTTTGCTGT